>NC_083736.1:56760100-56907837 GCF_028564815.1 Eubalaena glacialis | reverse complement strand
GGGGGGGGGGGGGGGGGGGGGGGGGGGGGGGGGGGGGGGGGGGGGGGGGGGGGGGGGGGGGGGGGGGGGGGGGGGGGGGGGGGGGGGGGTGGGGGGGGGGGGGGGGGGGGGGGGGGGGGGGGGGGGGGGGGGGGGGGGGGGGGGGGGGGGGGGGGGGGGGGGGGGGGGGGGTGGGGGGGGGAGGGGGGGGGGGGGGGGGTGGGGGGGGGGGGGGGGGGGGGGGGGGGGGGGGGGGGGGGGGGGGGGGGGGGGGGGGGGGGGGGGGTGGGGGGGGGGGGGGGGGGGGGGGGGGGGGGGGGGGGGGGGGGGGGGGGGGGGGGGGGGGGGGGGGGGGGGGGGGGGGGGGGGGGGGGGGGTGGGGGGGGGGGGGGGGGGGGGGGGGGGGGGGGGGGGGGGGGGGGGGGGGGGGGGGGGGGGGGGGGGGGGGGGGGGGGGGGGGGGTGGGGGGGGGGGGGGGGGGGGGGGGGGGGGGGGGGGGGGGGGGGGGGGGGGGGGGGGGGGGGGGGGGGGGGGGGGGGGGGGGGGGGGGGGGGGGGGGGGGGGGGGGGGGTGGGGGGGGGGGGGGGGGGGGGGGGGGGGGGGGGGGGGGGGGGGGGGGGGGGGAGGGGGGGGGGGGGGGGGGGGGGGGGGGGGGGGGGGGGGGGGGGGGGGGGGGGGGGGGGGGGGGGGTGGGGGGGGGGGGGGGGGGGGGGGGGGGGGGGGGGGGGGGGGGGGGGGGGGGGGGGGGGGGGGGGGGGGGGGGGTGGGGGGGGGGGGGGGGGGAGGGGGGGGGGGGGGGGGTGGGGGGGGGGGGGGGGGGGGGGGGGGGGGTGGGGGGGGGGGGGGGGGGGGGGGGGGGGGGGGGGGGGGGGGGGGGGGGGGGTGGGGGGGGGGGGGGGGGGGGGGGGGGGGGGGGGGGGGGGGGGGGGGGGGGGGGGGGGGGGGGGGGGGGGGGGGGGGGGGGGGGGGGGGGGGGGGGGGGGGGGGTGGGGGGGGGGGAGGGGGGGGGGGGGGGGGGGGGGGGGGGGGGGGGGGGGGTGGGGGGGGGGGGGGGGGGGGGGGGGGGGGGGGGGGGGGGGTGGGGGGGGGGGGGGGGGGGGGTGGGGGGGGGGGGGGGGGGGGGGGGGGGGGGGGGGGGGGGGGGGGGGGGGGGGGTGGGGGGGGGGGGGGGGGGGGGGGGGGGGGGGGGGGGGGGGGGGGGGGGGAGGGGGTGGGGGGGGGGGGGGGGGGGGGGGGGGGGGGGGGGGGGGGGGGGGGGGGGGGGGGGTGGGGGGGGGGGGGGGGGGGGGGGGGGGGGGGGGGGGGGGGGGGGGGGTGGGGGGGGGGGGTGGGGGGGGGGGGGGGGGTGGGGGGGGGGGGGGGGGGGGGGGGGGGGGGGGGGGGGGGGGGGGGGGGGGGGGGGGGTGGGGGGGGGGGGGGGGGGGGGGGGGGGGGGGGGGGGGGGGGGGGGGGGGGGGGGGGGGGGGGGGGGGGGGGGGGGGGGGGGGGGGGGGGGGGGGGGGGGGGGGGGGGGGGATTGAGGGAGGGCCAGCTGAACTATCTGTTGGGACTTGGTAGTAGAGGACATTTGCTACATAGTGTAAACCACCAGGCATTTCGCTGATGTTGTAGGTTATGAAAAGAAAGACAAAGATTAATGGCTAGAGCAGACTATAAACCCATTTCAATGATGCTGTGGGTTATGAAAAGAAAAGCAAATATTAATGGCTAGAGCAGACTATAAACTCATTTTCTGTGTCCAGAGGACAGCAAGTTGAGATTTCTAGATGTTGGGAGAAGATTTCCAGATATTAAACTTCTGCTCACAGATCTTCTTTAGATAGTCCTAATAAGGATCTGAGCAATCTGGTTTTAGTTATTAATGATGCCAAGTCAATGGAGAGGGAGAAAAATTAGTAACATTAGTTTGGAGAGTTGTATCTAGATGTTGGAGGAAACTAGAAGAATTGAGGATTTGGTAAGGAATGACAAAATGTGCAATCCAGTTTATAGGTAGGCAACAAAACCATATGAGCCTCAGATCATAAATTAGTGTGTTTAGGAAGAAAGGTATCCTTAGACTTTCTACGTTTTGATTAAAGTTTTTGTTTTTCTCCCCTATAAAGCAATATATCCTAATTATACAAAAATTTAAAAGTTAAAACAAGTAGAAGGAAGAAAAAACACTCATAGTTCTGCATCACAGAATCACTATTAACATTAAATTTAACTCCACTGTATTTTCTCCCATTCTTTAAATACTTAAAAATTTTCCTTTTTACATAATTATGATTATAATATACATACAAATTTATCTTTTTAAAATTTTCTCAAGTTGGGATTAGTTATTTTTCAACATAAATTTAATAGCTATAGGATATGATATTGAATTAATATACTAGAATTTACTTCAAAATTGTCCTATTGTTGTATATTAGGATGTTTTATTCATTTTCTGTTTATCATAGTGTTTAGAAATCTGTAATTATTTAGACTGTTTTACCACACATCGTGTTAGAAGGGATCCAAAAGCACTGTATTATAAAAGTAAGGTACAGTCTTCACTGCAGAGAGAAATCACAGTAAATTGGTGACAAAAAATTAGTCATAGCATAGAGAAAATTGTTTTACTGTCCAGTTATTAGCTTTAAAATATTATGGTGTAAAGTTGAATGCAAGGCCTGTAGATATACATATTCTCTCTTACATTGAAATCACTCAGGAGACAAAAAACCCAGTACTTATGGTTAAACCATTTGGAAAAGGACATTTCTGAAAATTGAAAAAAAATGATAAAATAAATCAGACCGTAGCACTGGCTAACGCAGACTTTCTTTTATATATTGATAGTTGCAGAATGCTGTCTGGGACTTATATCAAAATTCTTTCACTTATATGCCAATTATAACTGCACTTACTTGGGCCATTTGACATTCATCATCTGGAGAGACTTCTAAGGTAATTAACTATCCATGTATTTGTTTATTTATAGTCTATTTGGTTACACAAAGGACCTTCAAATCTGCTCTAGGCCTCTTTTCTGCTAGACTTCTGCAGCTGCCTAATCAAAGCGCTATGTTAGGCAAGCAGAGAGAAACTAAAATTCTTGGAGACCATCATTTTTATCCTAATTAAATAACAGAAAAGTACATACATACAGAATAAAAATTAGAAGACCAGTAAACCATACAAGGTGGCCTGTGATAGACCACTTAAAATCACAAAGATTACTTATGCTTGCCCAGATTACCTTCAAGGAAGAAGATTTATTATTAAATTGCACAGAAAACTTAGGTATCATGGGAACCATTTTGGCAACCATCTAGTCTTCCTGGGCCTAAGCAGTTCTAAGACTAGGCTTCCTGAAGAATCAGAGTTACAGTAGTTCATTATCATCCATAATACATACATAGCTCATTGTCTGGTAACTCTGTGTTTATGGGTTTACCTACTTATTGAACAAAGTTTCACATCAACCCACCATGTGGGAGGATGAACTCCCTCATGCCCATCACCTCAGATAACAAATCCTGGTTGTCAGTTTTGATGAATTTGACACACATGTGACAAGCCTACAAGGCCCTCTATGATCTGGTGCTTGATCGCCTGCTGACTATAGGTTGTAATGTTCTCCTCCTTGCTCAATTTATTCCAGCTAGTGGGCCTTTCTGTTCTCTAAAACACTGAGTTCACACCAGCCTCAGAGCTTTTGCATTCACTGTTCCAATTGCCTGGGATATATTTCCACCAGATCTTCCTATGGCAGACTCCATTCACTTCAAATGTAATTTTTACGGTCCTTTGTAATACTGACTACCCACATCACATCTTTCTCTTTTCCCTTACCTCTCTTATTTTTCATAATTCTTTTTACAACCTGATATTATATTATATACTTACTTGTTTATTTGCTTATCAGTTTGTCCCTTTGCTAGAATATGAACTCCTTGAGAGCAAGGACTGTCTGTTTGGTTTACTGCTCAGTTCCCAGAAGAGATATGGAACAAAGGAATGTCTATCATTTGAAGTACTTTACAAATTGAAGTACTTGCTCTTGGTGAAGTTATTCATATGAAATATGTATTTACTTACAAGACCTTTGACAAAGAATATCTCCTCAACCAAACTCTAGCCAGGCTCCTCTGAGCCCTCTTATCAACTAGACCTCAATGTTGGCCTATAAAAACACTTGAATAAATACTAACATAGTTTCTAACAACTCCAGGCTACATCCCTAGGATGACTCTTGTCCCCCTTAAAGTGCCTGCTTGAGAAAACAAAAAGCTTCTCAAAAAATTTACTGTTTTTTCAGTCAAAACCTTAAAATGGAAGACCTGTCTCCAGATCTGTGTGGGAGGGAAGGAATCTAACTTCAAGAAGCACCAGTTAACAAATCCAGGTAGATTTCACATGGATTAACCCAATCCTTTCCCTTTTTTTTGTAATTTTTCATTTTCCTAACTCTATTAAGCCTCTACTCAATCCCCTTTCTATTCCCTCATTCTCCTTTTAAAATACCCTGTTACCTCTGCACAAATCAAATTTGAGTTTAGTTAACACTGGACTCTTTTATTTATTGCAATACTATATTCATAATTTAAAAGACAATCTCTAAAATAAATGGTGCTGGGAAAAAATGGATATTCACTGTAAAAGAATAAAACTACTACTGTATCACAAAAATTAACTTGAAATGGGCTAAAGACTTAAATGTAAGACTGGAAACCATAAAACTTCTAGAAGAAAACAGAAGAAAAAGCTCCTTGAAATGGGTCTTGACAGTGATTTTTTGGATATGACACCTAAAGCTCAAGCAACAAAATCAAAAATAAACAAGTGGGACTACATCAAATTAAAAAGATTCTGGACACCAAAACACATGATCAGCTAAAAGAAAAGAAAATGTATGGAATGAGAAAAATATTTGCAAAACATATATCTGATAAGGAGTTACCATCCAAAATATACAAATAACTCATACAACTCAGTAGCAAATAAAATAAAAAAAATAAAAAACGGGCAAAAGACCTGAATAGACATTTTTCCAAAGAAAATATATGAATGGCCAATAAGCACATGAAAGGTGCTCAACATTAGTGATAATTATGGAAATGCAAGTAAAAACCACAATATCTCCTCATGCCATGTTAACATAACTGTTATTAAAGACAAAAAATAGCAAATGCCAGCAAGGATATGGAGAAAAGGGAACGTTTGTGCACTGTTGATGGAATTGTAAATTGTTACAGCCATTATGGAAAATAGTATGCAGATTCTTAAAAAATTAAAAATAGAACTACCATATGATCTGGTAATTTCACTTCTGGGAATATATCTGAAGGATATAAAAACACTATGTCAAAGAGATAGCTGCACACCCCATGTTCATAGCAGCATTATTTACAATAGACAAGACATGGAAATAACCTCAGTGTCCAATGACAGATGAATATATCTGTCATAGGTACAAACTCATAGAAAAAGAGATCAGATTTGTGGTTAGTGGGGGATAAGGGGTGGGGGGAATTGGGTAAAAGTCATCAAAAGTTACAGACTTCCAGTTATGAGATGAATAAGTTCTGGGGGTGTAATGTACAACCTGATGACTATAGTTAACACCGCTGTATTAGTATGTTTGAAAGTTGTTAAGAGAGTAGATTCCAAGAATTCCCATCACAAGGGAAAACAATGTTTTTTTCTTCTTTTTCTTTTTGAGTTTTTTTGTATGTATATGAGATGGTGGATGTTAACTAAACTTATTGCGGTAATCATTTCACAATATATGAAAGTCAAGTCATTATGTTGTACACCTTAAGTTTATGCATTGCTATATGTCAATTATATCACAATAAAACTGAGGGAAAAAAAATCTGTCCTTACCACTTTAACTAGAGTCTAGGTTTGTTTATCTTTGACACCTTTTATAGACCAAGCATATACATCTTAGATAACCTTATTCCTATTATTATTGGCATAGTGAAACTATAGAAGAATATCAACTTTTATATTAATGTCTTTTCCAAAACAATATAAGAAGTCATATGTAATTTTTCTGGTTTTTGATGCCATAGTGGAAGAACCACCTTTCCAAATAAATTGACATTGGCTTAATTTGGTTTAAAACATATTCTTAAGAAAGAAAAACTAGTAAAATTTCAGGAATGCAAGAATATTTCCCTACACACTTTTTTAAGCATGAACTATTCCAAATTTAAAATACTGAAAATGTCCTTAACTTCCTGATTCCTGAAAGGGTTGTTCTTGGCTCAAAAATATTTTTAAGGGTTTTGAATTCCTTGTAGATTTATATAGCATTGTGACAGGTTTAAATTCCTCAAAATACATGTAGAGGGCTTTATTTGTTTTTTTGTTTTGTTTTGTTTGGATCTTCCTATACATTTTTAAGTTCCAACATTCATCAAAAAAAAGCAGGCAGACATAGAATAAACAGAGCAACACGTTATTTAAAGCCAATGACAGCAATCAAGGCCAAATGACACATGAGACTGTAAGAAGCAGCTAGAAAGCCCTTACCTTTATCCAATTTTCTCTTTCTCTATGTTACTTGAGATTTATGAACAAGGGGAATTTACTCCCTGTGTAGATTGTTTTAAACATTGGCAAAATAGAGCGTGTGAAATCACACACATACTGAACTATCCAGTAATATAGCTACAGTGCATTTCCCTAATCTGTCACATTGGTGCATAATCAAGGTGGCTTTTATAAAGAAAATTATTATGGTATTATAAATTTTTATGCCTACAGTATTAGCCATTGTCAAATACTCTTGACTTTCTTCCTCTGAACTTTCTTCCATATTCTTGACATTATTAGATTCTTAGGTCATACATGGTATAAACAAAAGACTTGGCTTACACAGCATTGTTGGAGAGCTAACTTTAAACAGAATAAAGAGTTCCTATTATATCTACTTGAATATTTTGAGTAACATCTCCCAACTACTGTCCTACCAGAGTGTTTTCTTTACAATTTTGAGTTATATAGCCCTTTTGCAAGCAAACACAGCCATTTTGTTATCTATATTGTATTGTTAAAATATTAAGTTTCAGAAAATTTTGTCCATAATCTGACCATTTAAAAAGCTCAAAGTCATCCTTGTCTATATTAAACCTCAAACTGAAATTATGCCTTGCAAAAGTTTTATATCTCCCTCTCTTATTATTTTTTTAACATCTTTATTGGAGTATAATTGCTTTACAATGGTGTGTTAGTTTCTGCTTTATAACAAAGTGAATCAGCTATACATATATACTTTTAGTTTGGTTCCATTGTTTTTAAACTTCTCACAATAAAACAGAATAAATAAACAACATTCTGATATGGCACAGGAAGAGGGTTTCCTTTGACTATATTTTAGGAAGTAGCTATACTTGTGTTGCTGAGCAAGACAAATAAATGAGACCATTGTATTGCTTTAGGTTAAAACAACAATTACAGAGCAACTTCCCCATAGCAAGTGCCACTTGTTAAGTAAGTGCATAAAAAAATAATGAGACCTTGATAACTGCTGCATTGGGAAAATAACTTCTAAAGAGATGAAAATAGCAGCACTGAATTCTTTGCAATCAGTTGCTAGCTCTCATTTTCAGTCAAAGATTTAACTCCCTACTGGAGACAAGGCCAAAATTTGTGGCTGGTCCATTACATGAACCTAGAAAACACTTTAAATTCTACATTTCTAGAACAAGCCACATGGGCAAACAAAAGTAGCCAAGAAAGCTGACCTGAGCCTTTAGAAGGCTTTATTTTGCCTATATTAAAAGGTGATTTAAGAAATGAGTTACAATTACAAAGCTACAAATATTAAAACCGTATGGTACTGGTGTTAAGATAGACATATAGATCAATGGAACAGAATAGAGAGCCCAGAAGTAAATCCATGCATTTACAGTCAACTGACCCTTTAACAAGTGTGCTGAGAACACACAATGGGCAAATGATAATCTCTTCAATAAATGATGCTGGTAAAGCTGTATATCCTATGCAAAAGAATGGAATTGGACCCTTATCCCACATCATATACAAAAATCAACTCAAAATTGATTACAGACTTGAGCATAACACCTGAAACAGTAAATGACTAGAAGAAAACATAAGGGAAAAAATCCTTAATATTAATCTTGGCAATGACATTTTAAATAAGACACCAAAAGCACATGCAGCAAAAGCAGAAAGACAAGTGGGATTGCATCAAATAAAAAAGCTTCTGAACAGCAAAGGAAACAATCAACAGAATGAAAGGTAACCTACAGAATGGGAGAAAATATTTGCAAACCATATATCTGATAAGTAGCAAATATTAAAAATATATAATGAAATCATAACTCAGAGTAAAAACAAACCAGAATAAATTGATTAAAATATGAGCAAAGTAACTGAATAGATATTTCTTTAAAGAAGACCTCCAAAAGGCCAGCAAGTACATGAAAATATGCTCAACATCACTATTCATCAGGGAAATGCAAATCAAAACCACAATGAAATATCATGTCACACCTGTTAGAATGAGATATCATCTCACAGCGGTCAGAATGACAATCATCAGAAAATCTACAAACAATAAATGCTGGAGAGGGTGTGGAGAAAAGGGAACCCTCTTGCACTGTTGGTGGGAATGTACATTGACACAGCCACTATGGAGAACAGTATGGAGGTTCCTTAAAAAACTAAAAAGAGAACTACCATACGACCCAGCAGTCCCACTACTGGGCATATACCCTGAGAAAACCATAATTCAAAAAGAGTCATGTACCACAGTGTTCATTGCAGCTCTATTTACAATAGCCAGGACATGGAAACAACCTAAGTGTCCATCAACAGATGAATGGATAAAGAAGATGTGGCACATATATACAATGGAATATTATTCAGCCATATAAAGAGTTATTTGTAATGAGGTGGATGGACCTAGAGTCTGTCATACATAGTGAAGTAAGTCAGAAAGAGAAAAACAAATACAGTATGCTAACACATATATATGGAATCTAAAAAAAAAAAAAAAAAAAAAAAAAAGGTCATGAAGGACCTAAGGGCAAGACGGGAATAAAGACACAGACCTACTAGAGAATGGACTTGAGGATACGGGGAGGGGGAAGGGTAAGCTGGGACAAAGTAAGAGAGTGGCATGGACATATATACACTACCAAACGTAAAATAGATAGCTAGTGGGAAGCAGCTGCATAGCACAGGGAGATCAGCTAGGTGCTTTGTGACCACCTAGAGGGATGGGATAGGGAGGGTGGGAGGGAGGGAGACACAAGAGGGAAGAGATATGGGGACATATGTATATGTATAACTGATTCACTTTGTTATAAAGCAGAAACTAACACACCATTGTAAAGCAATTATACTGTAATAAAGATGTTTAAAAAAGAAAAAAGAAAATGTGATATACACACACACACACATGCAAAATGGAATAGTAACGGCCTTAAAAAAGCATGAAATCCTGACACTTGTGACAACATGGATAAACCTGGAGGACATTATGATAAGTGAAATAATCCAGCCACAGTAAGACAAATATTGCATAATCCCATGTGTATATGGAATCTAAAATATTCAAACTCATAGTAACAGAGTAAAATCGTGGTTGCTAGGGTTTGGGATTGGGAAAGTGATGAAATGTTTGTCAAAGTGTACAAAGTTTCAGTTATGCAAGATGTATAAGTTCTGGAGATCTAATATAGTGACTATAGTTAACAATACTGTGTTGTATACCTGAAATTTGCTAACAGGGTAGATCTTAAGTGGTCTCACCACAAAAAAATTAGGTAACTATATGAGGTAATACATATGCTAATTAGTTTGACTGTGGTTGTTTCACAATGTATACACATATAAAAACACCAAGTTGCACTGTTAAAATACATATAATTTTAATTGTCAATTATACCTCAACAAAGCTGAATTAAAAAAAAGATATGAGAGAAAAACTATTTAGCCTTGCTAATCGACAACCTTCCACCCTGCTAACATTTCCTCTTAGGTTGATTGTGTCCAATTTTCAGAAAGACAGGGAAAGCTTGTGAAGGCTTGAACTGTGAAACTGGGTGTTTGGGTGGTAACACATTTCTACTTAACTTTGGGATACAGCCAGCTTTGGCTCAACTTGACTAGCCTTCTCTAAACATTTTTTTTTTAGTCATATGTATACAATTTTAACACAGTCAAGAACATTGACACAATTCGCCTATGTTTTGTCAAGTCCACTCAGAGGAGGATTTCATTTTAGCTGATCCCATCAGTGTGTTAGAAATGTATACTATGGAATGTTTATATATTAATTTGCATGCATTTCCTACCTTAAAGCCATTTAAAATGACTGTATATGTTTTCATAAAAGTCACCAGTGACTTCTTTAAGCCAGATCCTGTATCTTTGTCACTGACTGGACTTTTTTGCAGCAGTTGTTACTATTGACCAAAGGACTGAGATGGGAATGGGGAGTGGGCATGGGTTAGAGTTGATGAAACTAATTCCTTGCCTATATAAGGATATAGGCTATAAAGAGAAAGATGAATGGGAGCTTTGCCAAAAATAGACAGTGGGCCATTATTGGTACGGAAATAGGTAGGAGAAGCCTGATTATTATCTTAGGCTTGATTCATTGAGCAAATAATATGGAATTTACATAAAGAGATGTTGACTAAGTAAAGTGGTAATTATGAGTTTAGCAGTTCTAGTACAGAGAGACTGAGGGAGGATGAATTAGAATCACATGTCCTGTTATTTTTCTTTCGTATTTTGGTTTCATTAACTCTCTGGGTTTAAAAAAATGCAATTTTTAACATTTTTATGATATTGTGTTCATATCATAAAGAAAAATCATTCTAATCCAACGAAAATTACGAGGATGTTATTTTCCCATAAAAGGGTAATGCCCAAGTTGTAATGTCAAGTTATAAATCCCAAATTGCCTTGTCATTACTACACATATGGTTCTAGTTATAAAATGATCATGACTTCCTAAGTATATGGAAAATCTGAAACATGGTTAAATTAAATTATTGATATGTGCTAAATCTGAGTCTTGTAACTCAAAGAAAGAATATTTACACATTAAAGCCCTTGGGAACAGAAGCATAGAGAAATGTATTTATTTGGATTTATTGTAATGTTTCTCAAAGTGAAGGTCTGGGGAGGTTGTGAAACAAGTATCATTATAGAATTGACCACAGACATTCTGGATCAGAGTCTCTGAGGCATGGGACCTGGGATATGTTTATATTGCAAGCTTTGCAGCAAAGTCTAATGCCTAATAAAAGTTGAGATCCACTGACTTAAGGTGTAATCTTTGGTTCCACCCCAGACTGGCTCCAAGCCAGATCTCCTTTTCAGCCTGTATCCCATGGACTTTGAAAAAGTTCTTGAGAATAAAGAATATGTCTTAGTGGACAGGTATGAAGTTCAGTACTCTGAATTTCCTTAAACAGGTGTAAATACTAATTCCTTTTTATTGACCTTTCTTTGGTCCGAGCATTCTTTTTGGAGAACTATAAGGCTGAGTTTCAATTGCTTTTTTGTTTTTAAAGACTGTCCCTTTCCAAAGCATGTACATATGTTATAATTTTGCTTCTATAGAGGTAATCTAACATGTAGTTCTAAACAATATGGGAATATAAAGTGATTGCCATACCTCCTGGAAAACATATGTATGGGTGGTGGGTTTTGGGGTGATTTTTTTTTCTTTCATTTTTACATTTTTATGTATAGTTTGAGTTTCTCATAGTGAGCTAACCCTTCCTCTAAGCAGTCTCTATTCTCAAAAACTATGGTCTAAAGGTTCCTATCTCAGCTGTGGGATTGGGAAACAACTCCTTGATGATCGTTTGGGAATTTTTCAGTTCAGTCATGTCCAATCTAAGTTTCACTTACTTTATAACTGTGTTTTGTTTCAGTGTAGAGCAACAGAAAATTGTTATTTTTTATTAATCTCATAATAAAATAACCCTTCACTTTAAGAGGTTTTTTTAGCAACCCACTTACAGGATTGTGGTGGGGGTTCTAGTGTGTCATTGTTCTTTCTTTATGGAAGAAAATTCATGTATCAAGGGAAAAAGCTAAGGACTAGTTCCTCAGATAATTCTCATTAGTCAGAGAACTTACTGTTTTCAAAATAATTTTCAAAGAAATACCTAAAAAATAAAAGTTGCATTTTATGCTTTACCTTAAACTTTAGGGTGGTAATAGCTTTTTAAATATATTACATACAAAATAGAACATATGGAATATTTGTGATTTCATAGTAATTGAACCCAATCTGATTTTGTAATAAGTAAGAACTTTAAAAAAAAAGAAGTAAAATTCATTACTCTTAGTGAACCAGCAGAGTAAGCTTTGAAATTCTGTTTTATAAGGTCACTTTTAAATTTATCTGTGTTTCTTCATATATAACAAATTGAAGTGATCTTATATTCACATAGTATTATTCTTTAGCTTAAAACATTAAACAGACCTTCTACCTAAATAAATTCCATATTGTTTTCTGAAAAGTAGGAGGTAGATAGTATTTTCCTTCTTTTATATATACTAAACTGTGCCACAGGAAGTATGAGTCATACGGAAATATAGTAACAGGATTGAATAATAAAACCCAGGATTTTTAGTGTTAGTTTATTACTCTCCCTAATATAGAGGGTTTTTTCTCTCTGCTCATTGATTCTACCCATCCCCTATAGCTTTAAAAAGCTATTTTTGCAAAAATAAAAAAATAACTATACTTAGGATCAAACTAACAGAGAAAATTTAGTTGGCTTTTAATCACTGGTCTCTATCTTCAATCCAGTACTTAGAGGAAATCTTTGATAATTGGATGAACATAGTCAAATCCTAAACCAACACCCTTGATAATCAAAGCCAAAGCCTTTATTCAGAATATATCCAACTGGCCAACTCACAATTTTACTCTTCTCATCAACTCTCACTATCAAACCTGCCAAAATACTATATGACAAGATAAGATTTTTACAGGCAATTTAGCAGCTCCACAAATCTCTGTACAGTTCCCAAGAGGGAAAACAAAAATGTTGATCTGTTGATTTAAAAATGCTCTGTCACTTTACTCTCAGCTTACTTAGCTGCATTTTCTCCTTATAAAAATTTACACGCACTGGTTAACTGGAAAACTACACCCCAAACTCATTTCTTAATCCCAGCTTTCTTTCCCAGCTTTTCATTTTCATTGAATCATAGAAATTTGGAGCAAGAAAGGACTTTAGAGCTGAATCAGTCCAAAACTCTTATTTTTTGTCTGATGAAATGGAAGCAAAGAGAGATTTAATGACTTCTTCAAAGTTGCATACTTATTTTTTCCTGTAAATAAAATAACATTTTTTATTATTTACTTTAATAAGAAATATTATCATATTATATAATTTTCTGCATCTTATTTGTTATTCATATATAGAATAATTTTCCTTATCTATTAAATTTTACGACGTCAGCTCTTTTTCTTTTTTTAAAAAAATGAGATAATTGTGGATTCACATGCTGTTGTAAGAAATAATAGAGATATTCTGTGTACTCTTTGCCCAGTAAACTCCAGTGGTAACACCTGGCTTTATTAGAGTGCAAAATCACACCAAGAAACTGACATTGATAAAATCTGTCAAATTTATTCAGATTTCACCAGTTATATGTGGACTCCTGTGTGTGTGTATTTACTACTATGCAGTTTTATCACACGTGTAGACTAGTGTGACAACTACCACAGTCAAGATGAAAAAGAGTTCCACCACAAAGATACCTCAAGCCACCCATTTTTAACTACAACCAACTCTCTCCCACTCCAGATCCCTAATCCTTGGAAGTCATTAAACTATAATTTGTCATTTAAAGAATGCTATATAAATATAATAATACAGTATGTAACATTTTGAGACTGGCTTTTTTTTAACTCAGCATAATTCCTTACAATACAAATACAAAATTTGATATTATCAATAGCATGTTCCTTTTTATTGCTGAGTGGTATTCCATGGTATGGCTGAATTATTGTATTTTAGTCATTCACCATGGAGGACATGTGGTTTGTTTCTACATTTTATGAATTATGAATAAAGCTTCTATGATCATTTACATACATGTTTTTGTATAAACATAAGTTTTTATTTCTCTAAGATACATGTCCAAGAGTATAATTGCTGATTTATATAGTATTTCCATGTTTATTTTTGTAAGAAACTGCCAAATGTTCTCCAGGGAGAATACATCATTGTTTTTTTCTCCACTGGTTACAAATTAATTATTTTATTTTTACTTAACATCTTTATTGGACTATAATTGCTTTAAAATGGTGTGATAGTTTCTGCTTTACAACAAAGTGAATCAGCTATACATATACACATATCACCATATCTCCTCCCTCTTGCGTCTCCCCCCCACACTCCATATCCCTTCCCTCTAGGTGGTCACAGATCACCGAGCTGAGCTCCCTGTGCTATGCAGTTGCTTCCCACTAGCCATCAATTATATATTTGCTAGTGTATATATGTCCATGCCACTCTCTCACTTTGTCCCAGCTTACCCTTCCCCCTCCCCGTGGCCTCAAGTCCATTCTCTACAACTGCGTCTTTATTCCTGTCCTGCCCCTACGTTCTTCAGAACCATTTATTTATTTATTTTTTTAGATTCCATATATATGTGTTAGCATACGGTATTTGTTTTGCTCTTTCTGACTTACTTCACTCTCTATGACAGACTCTAGGTCCATCCACATCACTACAAATAACTTAATTTCATTTCTTTTTATGCCTGAGTAATATTCCATTGTATATATGTGCCACATTTTCTTTATCCATTCACCTGTCAATGGACAGGCTTCCATGTCCTGGCTACTGTAAATAGAGCTGCGATGAACATTGTGGTACATGACTCTTTTTGAATTGTGGCTTTCTCAGGGTATATGCAAAGTACTGGGATTGCTGGGTCATATAGTAGATCTATTTTTAGTTGTTTAAGGAACCTCCATACTGTTCTCCATAGTGGCTGTATCAATTTACATTCCCACCAACAGTGCAAGAGGGTTCCCTTTTCTCCACACCCTCTCCAGAACTTTTTGTTTCTAGATTTTTGATGATGGCCATTCTGAATGGTGTGAGGTGATACCTCATTGTAGTTTTGATTTGCATTTCTCTAATGATTAGTGATGTTGAGCATCCTTTCATATGTTTGTTGGCAATCTGTATGTCTTCTTTAGAGAAATGTCTATTTAGGTCTTCTGCCCATTTTTGGATTGGATTTTTTGGTTTTTTGATATGGAGCTGCATGAGTTGCTTGTAAATTTTGGAGATTAATCCTTTGTCAGTTGCTTCCTTTGCAAATATTTTCTCCCATTCTGAGGGTTGTCTTTTCATTTTATTTATGCTTTCCTTTGCTGTGCAAAAGGTTTTAAGTTTCATTAGGTCCCATTTGTCTATTTTTGTTTTTATTTCCATTTTTCTATGAGGTGGGTCAAAACGGATCTTGCTGTGATTTATGTCATAGAGTGTTCTGCCTATGTTTTCTTCTAAGAGTTTTATAGTGTCTGGCATTACATTTAAGTCTTTAATCCATTTTGAGTTTTTTTTTTTGTTTATGGTGTTAGATAGTGGTCTAATTTAATTCATTTACATGTAGCTGTCCACTTTTAGCAGCACCATTTATTGAAGAGGCTGTCTTTTCTCCATTGTATATTCTTGCCTCTTTTATCAAAAATAAGGTGACCATATGTGCGTGGGTTGATCTCTGGGCTTTCTATCCTGTTCTATTGATCTATATTTCTGTTTTTGTGCCAGTACCATAATGTCTTAATTACTGTAGCTTTGTAGTATAGTCTGAAGTCCAGGAGCCTGATTCCTCCAGTTCTGTTTTTCGTTCTCAAGATTGCTTTGGCTCTTCAGGGTCTTTTGTGATTCCATACAAATTTTGAAATTTTTTGTTCTAGTTCTGTGAAAAATGCCATTCATAGTTTGATAAGGATTGCATTGATTACGTAGATAACTTTGGGTGGTAGAGTCATTTTCACAATGTTGATTCTTCCTATCCAAGAACATGGTATATCTCTCCATCTGTTTGCATCATCTTTAATTCCTTTCATCAGTGTCTTATAATTTTCTGCATACAGGTCTTTTGTCTCCTTAGGTAGGTTTATTCCTAATTATTTTATTCTTTTTGTTGCAATGGTAAATGTAACAAATCTTTCCTTAATTTTCTTTCAGATTTTTTGTCATTAGTGTATAGGAGTGCAAGAGATTTCTGTGCATTAATTTTTTATCCTGCTACTTTACCAAATTCATTGATTAGCTCTAGTAGTGTTCTGGTAGCATCTTTAGGATTCTATATGTACAGTATCATGTCATCTGCAAACAGTAACAGCTTTAATTCTTCTTTTCCGATTTGGATTCCTTTTACTTCTTTTTCTTCTCCGATTGCTGTGGCTAAAAATTCCAAAACTATGTTGAATAAGAGTGGTGAGAGTGGACAACCTTGTCTTGTTCCTAATCCTAGAGGAAATGGTTTCAGTTTTTCACCATTGAGAATGATGTTAACTGTGGGTTTGTCATATATGGTCTTTATTATTTGGTCTCAATAGATACAGAAAAAGATTTCAATTTTCTTTTTCTGCATTTATTGAAATGATCATATGGTTTTTTTCCTTCAATTAGTTAATATGGTTTATCACCTTGATTTATTTGTGTATACTGAGGAATCCTTGCATTCCTGGGGTAAACCCCACTTGATCATGGGATATGATCCTGTTAATGTGTTTTTGGCTTCTTTTTGCTAGTATTTTGTTGAAGATTTGTGCATCTATGTTCAACAGTGATATTGGCCTGTAGTTTTCTTTCTTTGTGACATGTTTGTCTGGTTTTAGTATCAGGGTGATGGTGGCCTTGTAGAATGAGTTTCGGAGTGTTCCTCCCTCTGCTATATTTTGGAAGAGCTTGAGAAGGATAAGTGTTAGCTCTTCTCCAAATGTTTGTTAAGATCCACCTGTAAAGCCATCTGGCCCTGGGCTTTTATTTGTTTGAAGATGTTTAATCACTGTCTCAATTCCAGTGCCCGTGATTGGTGTGTTATGTTTTCTATTTCTTCCTCGTTCAGTCTCAGAATGTTGTGCTTTTCTAGGAACTTGTCCATTTCTTCCTGGTTGTCCATTTTATTGGCATAGAGTTGCTTGTAGTAATCTCTCATGATCCTTTGTATTTCTGCAGTGTCAGTTGTTACTTCTTTTTTATTTCTAATTCTACTGATTTGAGTCTTCTCCCTTTTTTTCTTGATGAGTCTGGCTAATGGTTTATCAATTTTGCTTATCATTTCAAAGAACCAGCTTTTAATTTTATTGATCTTTGCTATCATTTCCTTCATTTCTTTTTCATTTATTTCTGATCTGATCTTTATGACTTCTTTCCTGCTGCTAAGTTTGGGGCTTTTTGTTCTTCTTTCTCTAATTGCTTTAGGGGTAAGGTTAGGTTGTTTATTTGAGATGTTTCTTGTTTCTTGAGGTAGGATTGTATTGCTATAAACTTCCCTCTTAGAACTGCTTTTGCTGCATCCCATAGGTTTTGTATTGTGTTTTCATTGTCATTTGTTTATAGGCACTTTTTGATTACCTCATTGATTTCTTCAGTGATCTCTTGGTTATTTAGTAGTGTATTGTTTAGCCTCCATGTGTTTGTATTTTTTACAGGTTTTTTCCTGTAATTGATAACTACTCTCATAGCGTTGTGGTCAGAAAAGTTACTTGATATGATTTCAATTTTTTTAAATTTATCAAGACTTGATTTGTGACCCAAGATATCATCTATCCTGGAGAATGTTCCATGAGCACTTGAGCAGAAAGTGTATTCTGTTGTTTTTGGATGGAATGTCCTATAAACATCAATTAAGTCCATCATGTTTAATGTATCATTTAAAGCTTGTGTTTTGTTATTCATTTTCATTTTGGATGATCTGTCCATTGGTGATAGTGGAATGTTAAAGTCCCCTACTATGATTTGTTTCAGTCGATTTCCGCTTTTATGGCTGTTACCATTTGCCTTATGTATTGAGGTCCTCCTTTGTTGAGCGCATAAATATTTACAATTGTTATATCCTCTTCATAGATTGATCCCTTGATCATTATGTAGTGTCCTTCTTTGTCTCTTGTAATAGTCTTTGTTTTAAAGACTATTTTGTCTCAAATGAGAATTGCTACTCCAGTTTTCTTTTAATTTACATTGCAAGGAATAACTTTTTCCATGCCCTCATTTTCAGTCTGTATGTGTCCCTAGGTCTGAAGTGGTTCTCTTGTAGACTGCATGTATACGGGTCTTGTTTTTGTATCCATTCAGCCAGTCTGTGTCTTTTGGTTGGAGCATTTAATCCGTTTACATTTAAGGTAATTATCGATATTTGTGTTCCTAATGCAATTATCTTAATTGCTTTGGGTTTTTTATTTTTTAACATCTTTATTGGAGGATAATTGCTTTAAAATGCTGTGTTAGTTTCTCCTTTACAACAAAGTGAATCACTTATACATATACATATGTCCCCATATCTCTTCCCTCTTGCATCTCCCTCCCTTCCACTCTCCCTATCTCACCCTTCTAGGTGGTCACAAAGCACTGAGCTGATCTCCCTATGCTATGCAGCTGTTTCCCACTAGCTATCTATTTTACATTTGGTTGTATATATAAGTTCATGCCACTCTCTCACTTTGTCCCAGCTTACTCTTCCCCCTCCCCATATCCTCAAGTCCATTCTCTAGTAGGTCTGCATCTTTATTCCCATCTTACCCCTAGGTTCTTCATGACCATTTTTTTTTTTTACATTCCATATATATGTGTTAGCATACGGTATTTGCTTTTCTCTTTCTGACTTACTTTACTCTGTATGACACTCTCTAGGTCCATCCATCTCACTACAAATAACTCAGTTTCATTCCTTTTTATGGCTGAGTAATATTCCATTGTATATATATGTGCCACATCTTGTTTTTCCACTCATGTGTTGATGGACACTTCGGTTGCTCTCATGTCCTGGCTATTGTAAACAGAGCTGAAATGAACATTTTGGTACATGAGTCTTTTTGAATTATGCTTTTCTCAGGGAAATATGCCCATTAGTGGGATTACTGTGTCATATGGTTGTTCTATTTTTAGTTTTTTAAGGAACCTCCATACTGTTCTCCATAGTGGTTGTATCAATTTACATTCCCACCAACAGTGCAAGAGTGTTCCCTTTTCTCCACACCCTCTCCAGCATTTATTGTTTCTACATTTTTTGATGATGGCTATTCTGATCGGTGTGAGATGATATCTCATTGTAGTTTTCATTTGCATTTCTCTAATGATTAAAGATGTTGAGCATTCTTTCATGTGTCTGTTGGCAATCTGTATATCTTCTTTGGAGAAATGTCTATTTAGGTTTTCTGCCCATTTTTGGATTGGGTTGTTTGTTTTTTTAATATTGAGCTGCATGAGCTGCTTGTAAATTTTGGAGATCAATCCTTTGTCAGTTGCTTCATTTGCAAATATTGTCTCCCATTCTGAGGAATGTCTTTTCGTCTTGTTTATGGTTTCCTTTGCTGTGCAAAAGCTTTTAAGTTTCATTAGGTCCCATTTGTTTATTTTTGTTATTATCTCCATTTCTCTAGGAGGTGGGTCAAAAAGGATCTTGCTGTGATTTATGTCGTACAGTATTCTGCCTATGTTTTCCTCTAAGAGTTTGATGCTGTCTGGCCTTACATTTAGGTCTTTAATCCATTTTGAGTTTATTTTTGTGTATGGTGTTAGGGAGTGTTCTAATTTCATTCGTTTACATGTCCATTGGTGATAGTGGAATGTCCAGTTTTCCCAGAACCAGTTATTGAAGAGGTGGTCTTTTCTCCATTGTGTATTCTTGCCTCCTTTATCAAAGATAAGGTGCCCATATGTGCGTGGGTTTATCTCTGGGCTTTCTATCCTGTTCCTTGGATCTATATTTATGTTTCTGTGCCAGTACCATACTGTCTTGATTACTGTAGCTTTGTAGTATAGTCTGAAGTCAGGGAGCCTGGTTCCTCCAGCTCCGTTTTTCTTTCTCAAGATTGCTTGGGCTATTCGGGGTCTTTTCTGTTTCCATACAAATTGTGAATTTTTTTCTTATAGTTCTGTGAAAAATGCCAGTGGTATTTTGATAGGAATTGCATTGAATCTGTAAATTGCTTTGGGTAGTGGAGTCATTTTCACAATGTTGATTCTTCCTATCCAAGAACATGGTATATCTCTCCATCTGTTTGTATCATCTTTAATTTCTTTAATCAGTGTCATAATTTTCTGCAGACAGGTCTTTTGTGTCCTTAGGTGGGTTTATTCCTAGATATTTTATTCTTTTTGTTGCAGTGGTAAATAGGAGTGATTTCTTAATTTCTCTTTCAGATTTTTCATCATTACTGTATAGGAATGCAAGAGATTTCTGTGCATTAATTTTGTTTCCTGCTACTTTACCACATTCATTGATTAGATCTAGTAGTTTTCTGGTAGCATCTTTAGGATTTTCTATGTATATTATCATGTCATCTGCAAACAGTGAAAAGTTTATTTCTTCTTTTCCGATTTGAATTCCATTTATTTCTTTTTCTTCTCTGATTGCTGTGGCTAAAACTTCCAAAGCTATGGTGAATAATAGTGGTGAGAGTGGGCAACCTTGTCTTGCTCCTGATCTTAGTGGAAACGGTTTCAGTTTTTCACCATTGAGGACGATGTTGGCTGTGGGTTTGTCATATATGGCCTTTATTATGTTGAGGAAAGTTACCTCTATGCCTACTTTCTGGAGGGTTTTCATCATAAATGGGTGTTGAATTTGTCGAAAGCTTTCTCTGAATCCACTGACATGATCATATGGTTTTTCTCCTTCAATTTGTTAACATGGTGTATCACGTTGATTGATTTGCGTATATTGAAGAATCCTTGCATTCCTGGGATAAACCCCACTTGATCATACTGTGTGGTCCTTTTAATGTGCTGTTGGATTCTGTTTGCTAGTATTTTGTTGAGGATTTTTGCATCTATGTTCATCAGTGATATTGGCCTGTAGTATTCTTTCTTTGTTACATCTTTGTCTGGTTTTGGTATCAGAGTGTTGGTGGGCTCATAGAATGAGTTTGGGAGTGTTCCTCCCTCTACTATATTTTGGAAGTGTTTGAGAAGAATAGGTGTTAGCTCTTTTCTAAATGTTTGACAGAATTCGCCTGTGAAGCCATCTGGTCCTGGGCTTTTGTTTGTTGGAAGATTTTTAATCACAGTTTCAATTTCAGTGCTTGTGATTGGCCTGTTCATATTTTCTATTTCTTCCTGGTTCAGTCTTGGAAGGTTGTGCATTTCTAATAATTTGTCCATTTCTTCCAGACTGTCCATTTTATTGGCATATTGTTGCTTTTAGTAATCTCTCATGATCCTTTGTATTTCTGCAGTGTCAGTTGTTACTTCTCCTTTTTCTTTTTTAATTTTACTGATTTGAGTCTTCTCCCTTTTTTTTCTTGATAAGTCTGCCTAATGGTTTATCAATTTTGTTTATTTTCTCAAAGAAAGAGCTTTTAGTTTTATTGATCTTTGCTATCGTTTCCTTCATTTCTTTTTCATTTATTTCTGAGCTGATCATAATGGTTTCGTTCCTTCTGCTAACTTTGGGGGTTTTTTTGTTTTTCTTTCTCTAATTGCTTTAGGTGTAAGGTTAGGTTCTTTATTTGAGATATTTCTTGTTTCCTAAGGTAGGATTGTATTGCTATAAACTTCCCTCTTAGGACTGCTTTTGCTGCATCCCATAGGTTTTGGGTCATCGTGTTTTCATTGTCATTTGTTTCTAGGTATTTTTTGATTTCCTCTTTGATTTCTTCAGTGATCTCTTGGTTATTAAGTAGTGTGCTGTTTAGCCTTCATGTGTTTGTATTTCTTAAAGATTTCTTTCTTTTAATTGATATCTAGTCTCACAGCATTGTGGTCAGAAAAGTTACCTGATACGCTTTCAATTACTTAAATTTATCAAGGTTTGATTTGTGAACCAAGATATGATCTATCCTGGAGAATGTTCCATGAGCACTTAAGAAGAATGTGTATTCTGTTGTTTTAGGATGGAATGTCCTATAAATATCAATTAAGTCCATCTTGTTTAATGTATCATTTAAAGCTTGTGTTTCCTTATTTATTTTTATTTTGGATGATCTGTCCATTGGTGAAAGTGGGGTGTTAAAATGCCCTACTATGATTGTGTTAATGTCAATTTCCCCTTTTATGGCTGTTAGTATTTGCCCTATGTATTGAGGTGCTCCTATGTGGGGTGCATAAATATTTACAATTCTTATATCTTCTTTTTGGATTTTTCCCTTGATCATTATGAAGTGTCCTTTGTCTCTTGTAGTAGACTTCGTTTTAAAGTCCATTTTGTCTGATATGAGAATTGCTACTCTAGCTTTCTTTTGATTTCCATTTGCATGGAATATCTTTTTCCATCCCCTCACTTTCAGTCTGTATGTGTCCCTAGGTCTGAAGTGGGTCTCTTGTAGACAGCATGTCTACGGGTCATGTTTTTGTATCCATTCAGTCAATCTATGTCTTTTAGTTGGAGCATTTAAACCATTTACTTTTTAGGTAATTATCCATATGTATGTTCTTAATACCATTTTCTTAATTGTTTTGGGTTTATTATTGTAGGTCTTTTCCTTCTCTTGTGTCTCTTGACTAGAGAAGTTCCTTTAGCATTTGTTGTAAAGCTGGTTTGGTGGTGCTGAATTCTCTTAGCTTTTGCTTGTCTGTAAAAGTTTTAATTTCTCTGTCAAATCTGAATGAGATCCTAGCTGGCTAGAGTAATCTTTGTTGTAGATTTTTCTCCTTCATCACTTTAAATATGTCCTGCCACTCCCTTCTGGCTTGCAGAGTTTCTGCTGAAAGATCAGCTGTTAACCTTATGGAGATTCCCTTATGTGTTATTAGTTGTTTTTCCCTTGTTGCTTTTAATGTTTGTTCTTTGTATTTAATTTTTGATAGTTTGATTAATATGTGTCTTGGCGTATTTCTCCTTGGATTTATCCTGTATAGGACTCTCTGTGCTTCCTGAGCTGATTGACTCTTTCCTTTCCCATATTAGGGAAGTTTTGAACTGTAATCTCTTCATATATTTTCTCAGTCCCTTTCTTTTCTCTTCTTCTTCTGGAACCCTTATAATTCGAATGTTGGTGCATTTAATGTTGTCCCAGAGGTCTCTAAGACTGTCCTCAATTCTTTTCTTTCTTTTTTCTTTATTCTGCTCTCCGGTAGTTATTTCCACTACTTTATCTTCCAGGTCAGTTACCCGTTCTTCTGCCTCAGTTATTCTGCTACTGATTCCTTTTAGAGAATTTTTAATTTCATTTATTGTATTGTTCATCATTGTTTGTTTGCTCTTTAGTTCTTCTAGGTCCTTGTTAAATGTTTCTTGTATTTTCTCCATTCAATTTCCAAGATTTTGGATCATCCTTACTATCATTGCTCTGAATTCTTTTTCAGGTAGACTGCCTATTTCCTCTTCATTTGTTTGGTCTGGTCGGTTTCTACCTTGCTCCTTCATCTGCTGTGTATTTCTCTGTCTTCT
This sequence comes from Eubalaena glacialis, assembly GCF_028564815.1. Taxonomy (NCBI): domain Eukaryota; kingdom Metazoa; phylum Chordata; class Mammalia; order Artiodactyla; family Balaenidae; genus Eubalaena; species Eubalaena glacialis. The sequence goes on along the minus strand of NC_083736.1, from coordinate 56,884,287 downwards.
CATTTCACTTAACTTGCTGTGTTTAGTGTCTCCTTTTTGCAGCCTTCAGTTCTTAGTTCCTGTTGTTTTTGGTGTCTGCTCCCAGTGGCTAATGTTTGTTCAGTTCCTTGTGTAGGCTTCCTGGTGGAGGGGACTGGTGCCTGTGTTTTGGTGAATGAGGCGGGATCTTGTCTCTCTGGTGGGCAGGACCATGTCCTGTGGTGTGTTTTGCGGTGTCTGTTACCTTATTATGATTTTAGGCATCCTGTCTGCTAATGGGTGGGGTTGTGTTCCTTTCTTGCTTGTTGTTTGGCATAGGGTGCCCTGCACCTTAGCTTGCTGGTCGTTGAGTGGAGTTGGGTCTTAGCATTGAGATGGAGATCTCTGGGAGAGGTTTTGCTGTTTGATATTATGGTGAGCCGGGAGGTCTCTGGTGGACCAATGTCCTGAACTTGGCTCTCCCACCTCAGAGGCACAGGCCTGACACCCGGCCAGAGTGCCAAGACACTTTCAGCCACATGACCAGGTACGTGTGGTGTTTCTTGCCTTTTGGGAAGTCTGAGGTCTTCTGCCAGTGTTCAGTATGTGTTCTATAGGCGTTTTTCCACATGTAGATGTATTTCTGATGTATTTGTGGGGAGGAAGGTGATCTCCACGTCTTAATCCTCTGCCATCTTGAAGGTCTCCACCAGAATACATCATTTTACATTCTAACCATCAATGTTAGAGAGAACTAGTTTCTCTGCATCATGGTCAACATTTGGTATGGTCACTATTTTAAAAATGTTAGCTATTTTAATAGATGTGTAGTGATATCTTATTATGGTAATAATTTATATTTTCCTAATGGCTAATGATCTCTTCATGTGCTTATTTGCTGACTGTATATCCTCTTTGTGAAATTTTTTGTTCATGTCTTTTACCATTTTCTAATTGGATTGTTGGCTATTTTACGGTTGAGTAAAATAATTTTACTTTATGTTTTCGAGATATGAGCCTTCTGTTAGATGTATAATTTGCAAATATTTTCTCATTTTCTGTAGCTTGTCTATTTATCCCCTTAACAGAGTGTTTCATAGAGCATTTTTTTAAATTTTAATGAGATCAAATTTATCAGTTGTTCCTATGAAGAATCTTACTTTTGGTGTCAAGTGTAAGAACTTTTCAGCTGGCACTGGGTACCAAAGATTTTCTTCTATGTTTTTTGTAAAAGTTTTATAACTTTACATTTTACATTTTAGTTAGTTTTTCATTTGAAGTTAATTTTTGTATAAGATAAGAGGTTTCCATGTAGGTTGTGTGTGTGTGTGTGTGTGTGTGTGTGTGTGTGTGTGTGTGTGTGTGTGTGCATGTGTGCCTTGGGATGTCCAATTCCCCCAGCACCATTTGTTGAAAAAGCTATCCTTTCTCTAGTGAATTGCTTTTGAACATCTGTCAAAAATCAGGTGGATGTAAATGTGAGTCATTTTCTGAGTTATCTCTCTGTGTGTCTGTTGGTCTGTAAGCACCACACTTTCTTGATTACTGTAGCTATGTAACTTTAAGGTAGAATGATTCTTTCTACTACATACTTCTGTTTCAAAAGTGTTTTAGACATTTTAGATATTGAACATTTCCATATAAATATAAGAAGAATCCTGTGTATTTCCATGAAAAACCTTGCTCGAATTTTCATAGAAATTGCATTAAATTCATAGATCATTTTGGAGAGAATCAACATCTTTATTAAGTTGAGTTCTGCAATCTGTGAACACTGTATATCCTTCTATTTACTTACATCTTTTTAAATTTCTGGCATTAACATTTAAAATTTTCAGTATACAGATCTTGTACATGCTTTGATGTGTATATATATATATATATATATATATATATATATATATATATATATGTAAGAATTTCACTTCTGTTAAAGGAATTGCAAATGTTAGCTCTTTTGTTATTGTCTCACAGTTTCCTGAGACTGCTCTTTATATCTAAGTTTGTTTCCTCTCTGTTGTTCAATGGGGCAAATTCTATTTTTCTAACCTCAAGTTTGTTGATTCTACCTTCTGTTCTCTCTAGTCATATATTGATTCCATCCCAGGAGATTTTTATTTTGGTTATTTCATTTTTCAATGCTAAATTTCCATTTTGTTCTTTTTTATAAATTCTATTTCTTTGCTGAAGTTTTCTATTTTTTTCAGTTGTTTCAATATAATTCAAAATTGTGTATTAAAGCATTTTAATGCTTTAGATGCTTTAAAATCTATTTCAGATAATTTCAATATTTGATTTATCCTGGTTTTGGCATTATTATGTGTATTGCCTCATTCAAGTTGTGATTTTGTTCTTTGTGAATTTCACTGCATATTTGTCATTTTTGATATCATATTATGAGACTATTTTATTTGACTTTTCTTTATCAGATAGTCCCACTGTTGTTATGTAACTGGAGTGTTGGGTGTGCATGCATGTTCAGCTTCTTAGTGGGATCTCTTGGCACTACCTTTGCAAAAGTGGAGTACTGACTCACACTGCCTCATTGCACATGGGTGGGATGGTTAGAAGTTTAGCTCCCTTCTTAAATCTGCCAATACCTTAGTGATGAAAGTTGTGTACTGACTCATACCATCTCATTGCCTCCAAGTGCGGGTGGTGGCTTATCTGACCACTAAGCTTCACTGACTCCAAGGACATAGGGAGAGTTGAGTACCATTTATTCCCATCTTGTTACCCTGGTTGAGTTTCATTGACAGTGGTTGGGGATGAAAGCTCAACTCCTCAGTGGGTTTCACTGATACAGTGAGCGTTGGGAACCAGAGTTCTGACTAGGCCTGCCTTGCTCTGCATTGTTCAGTCTCACTGTTGTTGATTTGATATAGGGGGATGGTTAGGAGAATTTATAGCATAGATGTCACTAGCATTACCTTATACCACTAGATGACTGTGGAGGAACTGCTCATCATAAACCCTCACTGACGCTACTCTGGCAAGAAAATCAGAGCATAGCACTGCTTGCTTCTGATGAGTGGGGGATGGAAGATCAGCTCTGTGCTCAGTACCATACCACTTAATACTACTCTGACAGGGAAGTACTATCTGCTTAGGGAAGTATCACCTGCTTCTGCTAGATGGGACATGGAAGATCAACTCTCTACTTTGTCCTGCCAACATTACACTATCAGAAGTGTTGGAACATCATCTTTTTCCACCCAGCAGTGGATGGAAAGCCAAGTCTCTGCATTTGAGGCTGTTGACTAACCTTGTTTCCCACCACATACCCTATTCCTTAACCTGGCACACGCTATGCTACAGCCACAAGCTCCTTACCAATTTTTTACATATCCTATGCCCAGGCCTGCCTCTGTGCCTTTAGCTGTGTTCTGATTGGACTGAAAAGGTCTCACTATTCTACCACCTTCTGAATGTCTTCTTTTTGTTGTCTTACCCTTTCAAGTTGTCTTTTCCAATCTTCCCAGCCATAAGAAATCACTACCTCCTTTTGGTCCCCAGTGCTTAATTTGTACCTCTCATAGCATGTATTATAATCTGCCTTGTACAATGGAATTATATTTATGCCTATATCCATAACCCCTCCAGTTATAAATTATCACTGTATCTCCCAAATTTATTCTCAATAAAGTTTTGTTTATCCAGAATTTGGGCTTCCAGAAACTTGCAGCATTTGAAAGACTGCTCTGAAACTGACTATAAAGAACAAAACTCTGCTACAGTGTTTCCTTGATTCACACTCAGGCCCTGACCAAGGGAGCTTGAGTGTGAAATAGAGCAAAGGTTCAGAGGTGGAGCATGAGCCAGGTGGTTTGTAGACAGATCTGATAATAGAAAAGGGCTTATTTTTAGGACTGACTAGTTAAGAGGCTATGAGTACTTGCCATGAACCAGTTCAGGTGCTAAGAAATTTACTTGCATTTTTCTTATTTAATCCTCACAGCTACACCTTGAGGTGGATTTTATAATTATCCACATACAGGCATACCTTGTTTTATTGTGTTTCACTTTGTTGTGCTTCACATTTATTGAGTTTTTTTAATGAATTGAAGATTTGTGGCAACCTCGTGTCAAGCTAGTCTATTGGCACCACTTTTCCAACTGCATTTGCTCACTTCATATCTCTGTGTCATATCTTGGTAATTCTTGCAATATTTTAAATTTTTTCATTATCATTATATCTGTTATAATGATTTGTCATCAGTGATCTTTAATGTTACTATTATAATTGTTTTGGGGCACCACAAACAGCATCCATATAAGATGACAAACTTAATGGATAAATGTTGTGTGTGTTCTGACTGCTTCACCAACTGGCCACTCCCTCCTCTCTTTCCCTCTCCTTGGGCCTCCCTATTCCCTGAGATACAACAATATTGAATAAGCCAATTAATAACCATACAAAGACCTCTAAGTTTTCAAGTGAAGGGAAGAGACATGTCTCTCACTTTAAATCAAAAGGTGGAAATGATTAAGCTTAGTGAGGAAGGCATGTCAAAAGCCAAGATGGGCCAAAAACTAGGCCCCTTGAGCCAAACAGCCACATTGTGAATGGAAAGAAAAAGTTCTTCAAGGAAATTAAAAGTACTACTCTAGTGAACACACAAATGATAAAAAATCAAAGCAGCCTTATTTCTGTTACAGAGCAAGTTTTAGTGGTCTGGATAGAAGATCAAACCAGCCACAGCATTCACTTAAGCTAAAGTCTAATCCAAGCAAGGCCCTAACTCTCTTCAATTCTATGAAAGCTTTGAGAGGTGAGGAAACTACAGAAGAAAAGTTTGAAGCTAGCAGAGGTTGGTTCATGAGGTTTAAGGAAAGAATCCATCTCCAAAACATCAAAGTGGAAGATGAAGCAGCAAATGCTGGTGTAGAAGCTGCAGCAAGTTTTCCAGAAGATCTAGCTAAGACACTAAACAACAGATTTTCAATGTAGACATAGCTGTCTTATATTGAAAGAAGATGCCTTCTAGGACTTTCATAGCTAAAGAGGAGAAGTTAATGCCTGGCTTCAAAGATTCAAAGGACAGACTGACTCTCTTGTTAGGGACTAATGCAGCTGGTGACTTTAAGTTGAAGCCAATGCTCATTTACTATTCAGAAGACAAAGATCCCTTTCAAAATATTACTGCTCATTGGACAGGAATAAGGATGCAGACATAGAGAATGGACTTGAGGACACAGGGAGGGGGAAGGGTAAGCTGGGACAAAGTGAGAGAGTGGCATGGACTTATATATACAACCAAATGTAAAATAGATAGCTAGTGGGAAGCAGCCACATAGCACAGGGAGATCAGCTCAGTGCTTTGTGATCACCAGGAAGGGTGGGATAGGGAGAGTGGGAAGGAGACACAAGAGGGAGGAGGTATGGGGATATATGTATATGTATAGCTGATTCACTTTGTTATAAAGCAGAAACTAACACACCATTGTAAAGCAATTATACTCCAATAAAGATGTTAAAAAAAAAATACTACTGCTCATTGACAATGCACCTGGTCACCCAGAGCTCTGATGGAGATGTACAATAAGATTAATGTTGTTTTCATGCCAGCGAACACAACATCTATTCTGCAGCGCATGGATCAAAGAATAATGTTGACACTCAAGTCTTATTATTTAAGAAATACATTTCATAAGTCTATAGCTGCCATAGATAGTGATTCCTCTGATATCTGGGCAAAGCAAATTGAAAACCTCCTGGAAACGATTCACCATTCTAGATGCAAGTTAAGTACATTCATAATTCATGGAAAGAGGTCAAAACATCAACGTTAACAGGAGTTTGGAAGAAGTTTATTCCAATCCTCATGGATGATTTTGAGTAGTTCAAGACTTCAGTGGAGGAAGTAACTGCAGATGTGGTGGAAATAGCAAGAGAACTAGAATTAGAAGTGGAGCCTGAAGATGTGACTGAATTGGTACACTCTCATAATAAAACTTAAATGAATGAGGAGTTGCTTCTTATGGATGAGCAAAGAAAGTTGTTTCTGGTGATGGTATCTACTCCTGGTGAAAATGCTGTGAAGATTGTTGAAATGACAACAAAGGATTTAAAATATTACATAAACTTAATTGATAAAGGAGCAGCAGGTTTAAGAGGATTAACTCCAATTTTGAAAGAAGTTCTACTGTGGGTAAAATGCTATCAAATAGCATTGCATGCTACAGAGAAATCTTTTGTGAAAAGAGTCAATGGATGCAGCGACTTCACTGTTGTCTTATTTTAAGAAATTGCCACACCACCCCAACCTTCACCAGCCACCACCCTGATCAGTCAGCAGCCATCAACATTGAGGCAAGATCCTCCACCAGCAAAAAGATTGTGACTTGTAAAAGATCAGATAATGGTTAATACTTTTTAAGAATAAAGTATTTTTAATTAAGGTATGTTATATACCTTGGATTTTTAAACATAATGCTATTGCACACACATTATACTATAGTATAATGTAAACATAATGTTTACATGCATTGAGAAACCAAAAAATTTGTGTGAGTTCCTATATTGAAATATTCACTTTATTGTGGTGGTCTGAAACTGAAACCACAATATCTCTGAGGTATGACTATTTTGCATTTGATGGTGTTCTCCTTATCATTTTCAGACTTATAGACACATATTTATAGGATCAGTAATCTGGGTGTTTTGAAGGGATAAATAAAGCTGCCCTAGGAGATTTTAAGTCACCAGAACTGCAGTCTTCAGAGGCTTGTATAAGACCACTTGTTTCATTTTGGAGGATTTCTTTGGATTGGAGCAGGGCAGTTGAAACCACTTATTTATTCATATAACAAATACTCATTGAGTACCTATTCTGAGTAAGGCACTTGAGATAAAAGTCTTTTCTTGAATGGGTTTGTAGTCTAGTGGGCAGACATACAAAGTAAACATTATATCTTAGTGTAGTGAGGCTCATTGAATCCGTAATGCTAGGGAGTGATTTAAACATCAGAATCATAGTTCTAGAGAAGGAAGGATACTGGAAATTCTTTTTCTCTTCAGATTGCTTTGTAGGGCTGTGAGCAAGAATTCCATTAAAGTATATAACCAAAGAGCTTGAGTTAACTGTTCTGAATTTGTGTGCCTGGTGGGTGGTCTTCTCCCACCTGTCAATTGCTCTTCTAAGCAAAAATAACTTGGCACATCTTGGTCTGGGGAATTACTTGGGGAGCATTATTTGTGGAACATAATGACATGACATTTACACATACTCACCTTCTGACTTTCACTGTGTAGGTTGTATATATGTGTGAATATGTACACACCACTATGTAATTCTAAAGAGTTTAGAAATACCTTTTAGTATATGTAGTTTTCTTGCTTCCTTGAAATTGCTTCCTTGGAATTACTTTCTTATAGTACTGGAGAGTTATCCCATCTCAAAAGCCTTTGGCCTCGGAAACATGGGGAACTGAAGGATCCACACATATTCTGCCCAATCAGCTATTAAATGGTATGAGGACTAGGTTTTTCTTTCCCTGCCTTGGAAGGTAATGTAATGTGGAGGCAGCCCGAATTGCTGCCTTGCACCTCTCTTCCCTGCTTTCCTACATTTCCAGAAGAATTAATGGCCTTTTTTACCCATGATGACATGAGGCTTTCTCTTCTCACCAGTATAGAGTGGAGGAGTGAGAATGAGGAGCCTAGACTTCCCTGGTTTATATTGCCATCTTGTAAGTAGGATACAGGAATAAAAGACATACAGATATTTTCATTTAATCTTGATAAGAGCCTTGTGACTTGAAGTAGGTGAAATTATGGATACTTTCTTTTCTATCTTTCATATTTTCCACATGAGCATGCAGTACTTTTATAATCAGAAAGACTGCAAATATATACCACAAAAACCTTTTAATTTTTTCTGTCTACAAAATTGGAGCCACAATTTTGTTTCAGTATCCTGCTTTCTCACACATTGTTCTTATCTCATATGTAGATCTCCATGTCATTAAATATTCTTTGAAAAAATGGTTTATACTAGCTCAATAAATCCATATATGAGAGTAAACTAATTTTATTTATCGTCATAGACCTTTTAGGATAAATAACGGAAGATCTATACAAAGGAACATTATGGAACCATTAAAAACCATGTTTTCAGAGTATTTAATAACTTTGGAAGATACTAATGATATGAATTTAAAAAGAAGTTATAAAGATGTGAAACCTGCTACCAATTTTGTAAAATACAAGCATAGATTTATTGAGATATCAGAACTGTTAACATTTTGCTGTATATCTAGATGTTAAGATTAAGGTTAGTTTCGGTTTTTATTTCACTGAATTTCAGAAAATCTCCACAGTGTCAGTACATTTACTTTACATTCAGAAAAATATACGTATTAAAAAAGCATTACCGTGAGTGACCAGATAGAAAATAAAAAGGAAAGTTTGGATCAGGATGGTGGACTGTACACGGCATTTACTTATCCGGTCTCGTAATCCTTAAACTGGAAAAAAAAATTTTTTGTATGTACAAACTCTGTGTATGTATGTGTTGAATATTAAAAAAAAAAAAAAAAAAGGCTTTGTGAGGAATTCCTGGAAGATAGAAAGCAGATGGAGAAGCTGCTGAGGAGGCTGGCGGGCGACAGACGGCCAGAGAGGAGTAAGGGAGCCGGCCAGTCTGGCTTGGGTTTGAGAGAAGCGGTCGGGGGGCGCGTGAGGAAATGAAGGAGTGAGCGCCTGTGACTGTGTGGACAGAACGCAGTGTGCGCAGTAACCCGCCCAGCTGCTGCTGGCTGAGCGGAAGGCGGAATGGCGGGGGCGGGGCCGAGGCTCAGGCGGGCTCTGAGGGGTCGGGTTCCCGAAGCGGCAAAAACCCTGGCGCCAGAGCTAGGCCGAGCAGAGCAACATTGCTAAGCCGAGGCCGCGCTGACTTCTCAGAGACCCGCCGCCGCCCGCGACTTTGGCGCTGCAACCATCGCTCTTATCCCTTTCCCGTCCTCTCTCCGTCGCCGTTCCGCAGCCGCAGCACCATCGATAACAGCTAAGTGGTCAATTCGGGAGACTTAGGGTTGGGAGTCGGGGCGGGCGCAAGGCGCAGGCAGCACACGCAAGCCCGCCATCTCCTGCGGCAACTGCCACTGCTGCAGATACCTCTGCCGGGCGGGAGAGAAGAATACTGTCAAGAGGCCCCCGCTGTCCTAGTGTCCACGGTCAGAGTTAGAGCGTTTCTGCCGAGCCTTGGTGAGAGCCTTGCCTTTGGGGAAAGGAGAAGGAGAACGGGCAGGACAGGATCTCTCTGTTTTCGGAGATCACGAAAAAATATCTCATACTGGATAGTGCTGACTTTTTGTCAGCTTAATCTAGTAAGTGGTAGCGTTGCTGAGCCTCCTTAAACCCCGAGCCATGTCGCCCCCAACAGTGCCTCCGATGGGCGTAGATGGTGTGTCCGCATACCTGATGAAGAAAAGGCACACCCACAGGAAACAGCGGCGCAAGCCCACTTTCCTCACCCGTAGGAACATTGTGGGCTGCCGCATTCAACACGGCTGGAAGGAAGGCAACGAGCCCGTGGAGCAGTGGAAGGGCACCGTGCTTGAGCAGGTTTCCGTGAAGCCCACTCTCTATATCATCAAATATGATGGCAAAGATAGTGTGTATGGACTAGAACTGCACCGAGATAAGAGAGTTTTAGCGCTAGAGATCCTTCCTGAGAGAGTGCCAACTCCTCGCATTGATTCGCGCCTGGCAGATTCCCTGATTGGCAAGGCAGTGGGTCATGTGTTTGAGGGTGAGCACGGTACGAAAGATGAATGGAAGGGTATGGTCCTGGCGCGAGCCCCCGTGATGGACACTTGGTTTTACATCACCTACGAGAAAGATCCAGTCCTTTATATGTACACGCTGCTGGATGACTACAAAGATGGTGACCTGCGCATCATTCCAGATTCCAACTACTATTTCCCTACAGCAGAACGGGAGCCTGGAGAAGTTGTCGACAGCCTTGTGGGCAAGCAGGTGGAGCACGCCAAAGATGATGGGTCCAAGAGAACCGGCATTTTCATCCATCAAGTGGTGGCCAAGCCATCTGTCTACTTCATTAAGTTTGATGATGATATTCACATTTATGTCTATGGTTTGGTGAAAACCCCCTAAATTCATTGTGCTATTGCAAAAGTTGTGGAACTATTAAATGTAAAATATGTCGTGTGAACTTTTGAGAACAGTTTTGAAGTCAGAGATTAAAGAATTTATTATTACTTACGGTGCCTCCAAATCTTACATTGACTAGTTCCACAGTTTTGCCCGAAGTATACTTTGGTACTTTTGATATTGCCTTGTTCTGTAATCAAAATTTTAAATCGGGTGCTAATAGAAAATTGAAAAGTGTTTGTAAAATTTGGAACAATGGAAAACTAGATAAAGAAAAATAAATGGTGTACACACACTATATCCTCCACCACCCCCCTATTTCTTTCTTTGCCTTACCAATTTTTTTCTCCCCAGGTAACAAGTGTTAAGAACATAATGTATATCCTTCCATGTTTTCCCCATCCTCTTAAAGAAAGTTTGTTGTAGTCCTTTCTACAGAAACAGCAAGCCTCATTATTTCTCTGTAATTGCTTTTCTCCCTTGACATATCCTTCTGATCAGTAGCTACAGATATCTCTCTCTCTCCCCCATGCCTCCGTCTCCATATGGTATAAGATAGATGTCCAACTATATATTTTATTCACATTGGATACCTGATTGTACCATCACATTTATTAAATAAATCACCCATTTCCCCTCTCTCTCTATTTCTCCTTGTCTTCCTCCCTTCTCCTAACAGCTGCATACACAGTACATATTTATGTACCAAAATGGTACCATTTATGTACCATTCTATTATTGATGGTCTTTAAGTTTTCTCTTTTTTTTCCACCATAGCACTGCTACAATACATACTGGTGCTTTTATTTCTATAGGGTAGCTTCCCAGAAATGGGACTGTTAGGTAGGTGTTTATTTAATTTTAAGAGATATTACAAAATTACCATCTAAAATGAAAGTGCTCATTTCCCAGCATCCTCTCCAGCACTGTTTAATGTTTGCAAATCTGAACAGTGAAAAATTACATAGTATTGTTTCTTTAATTGACAAACTCAGTGAGTTTTTTTGTTTTTTACCATTTGGACTTTTTTTGTGATTTGCCAGTGCTTATCCTTTGCTCATTTATCTATTGAATCTTTGATCTTTTCCTTATAAATCTGTAGGAATTTTAACTATATTTACTATGTGGTGTGTATTAATCAGTTGTAGCCCATATGTGTTATGATTTTCTCCATTCTATCATTAATCTTGACTTTATTGATATCTTCTTTTTTACTTTACAGTTTAAAAAAAAATTAGATAGATTCCTCTCTTCTTTTTAGCTTTTTGGTTTCTTGTTTTTTTCAGTTGAATGCCCCCACTGCTAGTCATACAAATATTTACCTACATTTTTTCTAAAAATTTTTATTAATTTTAAGCTTTAACTGTTTGATCCATCAGGAATTTATTTTTGTATATGGAGGTAGAGGTCCAAATATACATTTTGTTCATATTGGATACCTGATTATGCTATCACATTTATTAAATAAATCACCCATTTTCAAGTTCCTGAGCCAGTATCACATTGTTTTAATTGTACTGGCTTGACCATAAACTTTGGACTCTGGTAAAGCAAGTCCCCTCTCATTAGTTTTTTTTTTTTTTTTTTTTTTTTGTCTTTTCTTCTTTTATATAATTTGTCTTTCATTCTTTCATGTAAAAATTGGAAGCATCCTTTCCACGTTTAAAAAAATTGTGATGCCTTAGAATCATATTACATTTCTGCATTTCTGTTTAGAGGGTTATTTTAAAAATAATATTAATCTTTAATACTCGAGAATTTTGGTACATCATTAAAATCTTTTGGTTTTGTTTTTGTAATGTTATATAGGTCCATCACATCTGATTAAATTTATCTCTAAATATTTTTACAGTTTTTGTCACATTTTGACATTTTGAATTGGGTATTTTTTCCTCCTCATTTATATTTTTGGCAATATAAACAAACTAGAGATTTTTTATTCCTTCTATTTTCAGCTTACTAAATACTCTGAATTACACTGGGTTTTTAAAATAGAATGTTTTGGACTTTGTAGATATATAGTCATCTCACCTGCAAATAGAGATCATTTTATTTCTTATAATGTTAATATTGTTATTACATGATCTGGATTCTCCAAAACAATGTTGAATAATGATTATGACAGACATGCCTGTGTGGTTCTTAATTTTCATGGAATTGTCTTTAGTGTTCCCTATTAATATGACATTTGCTGTTGGTTATTGGTAAATAGTCATTAACCATTAACACATTTAGGGTATTTCTTCTATTCCTGTTTTACATAGCATTATTACTAAAAGTGGCTCCTGAATTTTATCAAATGTCTTTTCAGCGTCTATTGACAAAACAGTATAACTTTTTTTTTCCTTTAGTTTGTTGACTCGATGAATTAGAGTGGTAGATATTTGATGTTTTGAAACAAATTTGTGTTTCTGGAATAAATCCTACTTAGTCATGGTGTAATAATCATTTGATACATTGCTGGGTATTATTTACCAATATTTTATTTAGTATAATTGCGTTTACATTCCAAAGTGAAATTGTATTTTTCAAGTTTTGTTGTTAAAATTACACTAGCTTTAAAAAATGAAATTGTGAGTTTTCAATCATTTTTCTGTGTTCTGGAACAGTTTAAATAGCATTAGAATTATTTGTTCTTTAAAAATTAGCTAGTAGTGAGCTGTAAAAACAGTCTAATCCTGGTGACAATTTTGATGGTAGATCTTTAATCAGCTTTCTTATCTCTTCAATGGTAATTGGTTTATTCAAGCTTTCTATTAAAAAGGAATGTATATTCTCTGTGAAATACAAAATTTAAAGTTTTTTCTATTACCAAGCTTCTTGATTGTATTATTCAGATGCTTTATGTCCTTGCGTGTTGCACGTGCGTATGTCTTAGGTATGTTCAATTCTGAAAACATTGTAATAAAATCATCATCTATAACAGTTCTAAGTTCTCTTTGTATTTTATTTATTTTGAAAAATTAAAACATAATATGGAAAGCATGAAAGATATAAAAAACGTCCGTTTACCTTCACCCAAAATTAACAAATGTTGGCATATTTGCAAAATATAACATCTCCGTCCATTGCAGAGGCATACACTATCATGAATTTAATGCGAATCTTCTCTATGCTTCATATATTTACTGAAAATATAAACATAGTTGATAATAGTATTGATTTTTTGGCTTTAAAAAAATTTCAACATGAAATTTTTATATTTTATATAAACTTTATATCGTGAAATTTCTTTTAGTTTTTATTGTAGGGAATCTTCTTTGTTTTTGAATTGGGATATGGATTGCAACAACAACAAAAACCCAATAACACTGACTTTAGAATGCAAGTTGCTGTTCTAGGTACTTTTACCACTCCTAACACTCAGGGAGGCTTCACCCTAGCCACAGTATTGGCAACTGAATGAAAAAGACAAAATTTCAGCTCTCAAGAAGATTTTATCCTGGCTGTAGTGAGACAGATATCTACCACCAACCCCTGACCTCAAGACTAGAAATAGACCTTATGTTTTCCCATAATTTTGGAGTTATCCCACTTTCTGACACTCGGATTAGGACTAGCGCCAATCCTGGCACTTCTTTTTTTTTTTTTTTAACATCTTTACTGGAGTAGAATTGCTTTACAATATTGTGTTAGTTGCTGCTGTATAACAAAGTGAATCAGCTATACGTATACATATATCGCCATATCACCTCCCTCTTGCATCTCACTCCCATCCTCCGTATAACACCCCTCTAGGTGATCACAAAGCACCGAGCTGATTTCCCTGTGCTATGCAGCTGCTTCCCACTAGCTATCTATTTTACATTTGGTAGTGTATATATATCCAAGCCATTCTCTCACTTCGTCACAGCTTACCCTTCCCCCTCCCCATGTCCTCAACTCCATTCTCTACATCTGCATCTTTATTCTGGTCCTGTCCCTAGATTCTTCAGAAACTTTTTTTTTTTTTAGACTCCATGTATATGTGTTAGCATACAGTGTTTGTTTTTCTCTTTCTGACTTACTTCACTCTGTATGGTGGACTCTAGGTCCATCCACCTCACTGCAAATAACTCAATTTCGTTTCTTTTTATGTCTGAGTAATATTACATTGTATATATGTGCCACATTTTCTTTATCCATTCACCTGTCGAAGGACACTTACGTTGCTTCCATGTCCTGGCTATTGTAAATAGAGCTGCAATGAACATTGTGGTACATGACTCTTTTTGAATTGTGGCTTTCTCAGGGTATATGCCCAGTAGTGGGATTGCTGGGTCGTATGGTAGTTCTCTTTTTAGTTTTTTAAGGAACCTCCATACTGTTCTCCACAGTGGCTGTATCAATTTACATTCCCACCAACAGTGCAAGAGGGTTCCCTTTTCTCCACACCCTCTCCAGCATTTATTGTTTCTACATTTTTTGATGATGGCCATTCTGACTGGTGTGAGGTAATACGTCATTGAAGTTTTGATTTGCATTTCTCTAATGATTAGTGATGTAGAGCATCCTTTCATGTGTTTGTTGGCAATCTGTATATCTTCTTTGGAGAAATGTCTATTTAGGTCTTCTGCCCATTTTTGGATTGAGTTGTTTGTTTTTTTAATATGGAGCTGCATGAGCTGCTTGTAAATATTGGAGATTAATCCCTTTTCAGTTGCTTCATTTGCAAATATTTTCTCCCATTCTGAGAGTTGTCTTTTGGTCTTGTTTATGGTTTCCTTTGCTGTGCAAAAGCTTTTAAGTTTCATTAGGTCCCATTTCTTTATTTTTGTTTTTATTTCCATTTTTCTAGGAGATGGGTCAAAAAGGATCTTCCTGTGATTTATGTCATAGAGTGTTCTGCCTATCTTTTCCTGTAAGAGTTTTATACTGTCTCACCTTACATTTAGGCCTTTAATCCATCTTCAGTTTATTTTTGTGTATGGTGTTAGGCAGTGTTCTAAGTTCATTCTTTTACATGTAGCTGTCCAGTTTTCCCAGCACCACTTATCAAAGAGGCTGTCTTTTCTCCATGGTATGTTCTTGTGTCTTTTATCAAAAATAAGGTGACAATATGTGCGTGGGCTTATCTCTGGGCTTTCTATCCTGTTCCATTGATCTATATTTCCGTATTTGTGCCAGTTCCATACTGTCTTAATTACTGTAGCTTTATAGTATAGTCTGAAGTCTGGGAGCCTGATTCTTCCAGCTCCATTTTTCGTTCTCAAGATTGCTTTGGCTACTCAGGGTCTTTTGTGTTTCCATACAAATTGTGAAATTTTTTGTTCTAGTTCTGTGAAAAATGCCATTGGTAGTTTGATAGGGATTGCATTGAATCTGTAGATTGCTTTGGGTAATATAATTATTTTCACAATGTTGATTCTTCCAGTCCAAGAACATGGTATACCTCTCCATCTGTTTTTATCGTCTTTAATTTCTTTCATCAGTGTCTTATAGTTTTCTGCATACAGGTCTTTTGTCTCCTTAGGTAGGTTTATTCCTAGATATTTTATTCTTTTCGTTGTAATGGTAAGTGGGAGTATTTCCTTAAATTCTCTTTCAGATTTTTCATCCTTAGTGTATAGGAATGCAAGAGATTTCTGTGCATTGATGTTGTATCCTGCCACTTTACCAAATTCATTGATTAGTTCTAGTAGTTTTCTGGTAGCAACTTTAGGATTCTCTATGTATAGGATCATGTCATCTGCAAACAGTGACAGCTTTACTTCTTCTTTTCCGATTTGGATTCCTTTTATTTCTTTTTCTTCTCTGATTGTTGTGGCTAACACTTCCAAAACTATGTTGAATAATAGTGGTGAGAGTGGACCACCTTGTCTTGTTCCTGATCTTAGAGGAAATGGTTTTACTCTTTCACCATTGAGAACGATGTTGACTGTGGGTTTGTCATATATGTCCTTTATTATGTTGAGATAAGTTCCCTCTATGCCTGCTTTCTGGAGGGTTTTTATCATAAATGGGTCTTGAATTTTGCCAAAAGCTTTTTCTGCATGGATTGAGATGATCATATGGTTTTTCTCCTTCAATTTGTTAATATGGTGTATCACGTTGATTGATTTGCATATATTGAAGAAGCCTTGCATTCCTGGGATAAACCCCACTTGATCATAGTGTATGATCCTTTTAATGTGCTGTAGGATTCTGTTTGCTAGTGTTTTGTTGAGGATTTTTGTATCTCTGTTCATCAGTGAAATTGGCCTGTAGTTTTCTTTCTTTGTGACATCTTTGTCTGGCTTTGGTATCAGAGTGATGGTGGCCTCGTAGAATGAGTTTGGGAGTGTTCCTCCCTCTGCTATATTTTGGAAGAGTTTGAGAAGGATAGATGTTAGCTCGTCTCTCAATGTTTGATAGAATTCACCTGTGAAACCATCTAGTCCTGGGCTTTTGTTTGTTGGAACATTTCTAATCACAGTCTCAATTTCAGTGCTTGTGATTGGTCTGTTTGTATTTTCTATTTCTTCCTTATTCAGTCTCAGAAGGTTGTGCTTTTCTAAGAATTTGTCGATTTCTTCCAGGTTTTCCATTCTATTGGCATATAGTTGCTTGTACTAATCTCTCATGATCCTTTGTATTTCTGGAGTGTCAGTTGTTACTTCTCCTTTTTCATTTCTAATTCTATTAATTCGAGTCTTCTCTCTTTTGTTCTTGATGAGTCTGGCTAATGGTTTAGGAATTTTTTTAATCTCTAAGAACCAGCTTTTAGTTTTATTGATCTTTACTATTGTTTCCTTCATTTATTTCTGATCTGATCTTTATGATTTCTTTTCTTCTGCTAACTTTGGGTTTATTTTTTTTCTTCTTTCTCTAATTGGTACAAGTGTAAGGTTAGGTTGTTTATTTGAGACGTTTCTTGTTTCTTGAGGTAGGAGTGTATTGCTATAATCTTCCCTCTTAGAACTGCTTTTGCTGCATCTGATAGGTTTTGGGTTATCGTGTTTTTATTGTCATTTGTTTCATGGTATTTTTTGTTTTCCTCATTGATTTGTTCAGTGATCTCTTGGTTATTAAGTAGTGTATTGTTAGCCTCCATGTGTTTGTATTTTTTACAGATTTTTTCCTGTAATTGATATCTAATTTCAAAGCATTGTTGTGGGAAAAGATACTTGATACAATTTCAAATTTCTTAAATTTACCAATGCTTGATTTGTGACCCAAGATATGATCTACCCTGGAGAATGTTCCATGAGTACTTGAGAAGAAAGTGTATTTTGTTGTTTTTGGATGGGATGTCCTATAAATATCAATTAAGTCTATCTGTTTTAATGTATCATTTAAAGCTTGTGTTTCCTTATTTATTTTCATTTTGGATGAACTGTCCATTGTTGAAAGTGAGGTTTTAGAGTCCCCTACAATGATTGTGTTACTGTCAATTTCCCCTTTCATGGCTGTTAGCATTTGCGTTATGTATTGAGGTGCTCCTATGTTGGGTGCATAAATATTTACAGTTGTTATATCTTCTTCTTGGATTTTTCCCTTGGTCATTACGTAGTGTCCTTCTTTGTCTCTTGTAATAGTCTTTATTTTAAAGTCTATTTTGTCTGATATGAGAATTGCTACTCAGCTTTCTTTTGATTTCCATTTGCATGGAATATCTTTTTCCATCCCTTCACTTTCAATCTGTATGTGTCCCTAGGTCTGAAGTGGGTCTCATGTAGACAGCATATATATGGGTCTTGTTTTTGTATCTATTCATCCTATGTCTTTTGTTTGGATCATTTAATCCATTTACATTTAAGGTATTTATCCATATGATTGTTCCTATTACCATTTTCTTAATTGTTTTGGGTTTGTTATTGTAGGTCTTTTCCTTCTCTTGTGTCTCCTGACTAGAGAAGTTCCTTTAGCATTTGTTGTAAAGCTGGTTTGGTGGTGCTGAATTCTCTTCGCTCTTGCTGGTCTTTAAAGATTTTAATTTCTCCATCGACTCTGGATGAGATCTTTGCTTGGTAGAGTAATCTTGGTTGTAGGCTTTTCCCTTTCATCACTTTAAATATGTCTGCCACTCCCTCCTGGCTTGCAGTGTTTCTGCTGAGAGATCAGCTGTTAATGTCATTGGGATTCCCTTGTATGTTATTTGTTGCTTTTCCATTGCTGCTCTTAATATTTCTTCTTTGTATTTAATTTTTGATAGTTTGATTAATATGTGTCTTGGCGTGTTTCTCCTTGGATGTATTCTTTTTTTTTCTTCACACACACACACTGTATTTTATTTTTACAAGAGATAAATAGACTGACACCAAGCATCCTTGGACGTATTCTGTATTGGACTCTGTGTGCTTCCTGGACTTGATTGACTATTTCCTTTCCCATAATAGGGAAGTTTTCAACTATAATCTCTTCAAATATTTTCTCAGTCCCTTTCTTTTTCTCTTCTTCTTCTGGGAAGAGAATAATTGTAATTCTAATAATTCTAATTCTAATGTTGGTGTGTTTAATGTTGTCCCAGAGGTCTCTGAGACTGTCCTTAATTATTTTCATTCTTTTTTCTTTATTCTTCTCTGTAATGGTTATTTCCACTATTTTATCTTCCAGGTCACTTATCCGTTCTTCTGCCTCAGTTTTTCTGCTATTGATCCCTTCTAGAGAATTTTTAATTTCATTTTTTTTGTTGTTCATCATTGTTTGTTTGCTCTTTAGTTCTTCTAGGTCCTTGTTAAACGTTTCTTGTATTTTCTCCATTCTATTTACAAGATTTTGGATCATCTTTACTCTCATTACTCTGAATTTTTTTTCAGGTAGACTGCTGATTTCCTCTTGATTTGTTTTTTTCTGGTGGTTTTTACCTTGCTCCTTCATCTGCTGTGTGTTTCTCTGTCTTCTCATTTTGCTTAACTTACTGTTTTTGGGGTCTCCTTTTCGCAGGCTGCAGGTTCATAGTTCCCGTTGTTTTTGGTGTGTGCCTCCAGTGGCTAAGCTTCGTTCAGTTCATTGTGTGGGGTTCCTGGTGGAGGGGACTGATGCCTGTCTTCTGGTAGATGAGACTGGATCTTGTCTTTCTGGTGGGCAGGACCACATCTGGTGGTGTGTTTTGTGGTGTCTGTGACCTTATTGTGATTTTAGGCCCCCTCT
Organism: Eubalaena glacialis; assembly: GCF_028564815.1. NCBI lineage: Eukaryota > Metazoa > Chordata > Mammalia > Artiodactyla > Balaenidae > Eubalaena > Eubalaena glacialis. Next base: position 56,865,161 of record NC_083736.1, on the reverse strand, counting down.
CTGCTAATGGGTGGGGTTGTGTTCCTGTCTTGCTACTTGTTTGGCATAGGTGTCCAGGACTGTAGCTTGCTCGTCGTTGAGTGGGGCGGGGTCTTAGCATTGAGATGGAGAGCTCTGGGAGAGCTTTCACCATTTGAAAGTACATGGAGCCTGGGCGTTTCCTTTAGACAAATGTCCTGAAATTGGCTCTCCCACTTCAGAGGCACAGGCCTGATACCTGGCCAGAGCACCAAGACCCTGTTATCCACACGGCCAAGTACATGGGGAGTTTTTTGCCTTTTGGGAAGTCTGAGGTCTTTTTCCAGCATTCTGTTGGTGTTCTGTAGTAGTTGTTCCACATGTAGATGTATTTCTGATGTATCTGTGGGGAGGAAGTTTATCTCCATGTCTTACTCCTCCGCCATCTTGAAGGTCTCCCCAGCTGACTGATTTTTAACAAGGTGCAAAAGCAATTTAACGATGGAAAGAGAGTCTTTTCAACAAACGATACTGGAACAACTGCGGCAGTCTCTGTGAGTGCATGAAGATTCCCGTAGCCCAAAGCCAACAGCCACCGCTTTGTCTCCACCTGTCCGGCTCCAAGGAGGAAATGGGCAACCCTGGCCCTGTTTTAAGAGTTTGAAACATAGCAGTGGACAAAACAAAATCTTTCTTTAACACATGGTCTTTTATCTTTCAAGTAACATTCAGTCCAATAACAAAGATATAAGGTGGGTATAAAATGTTACATAAGAACATAAAAAAAGTGTGATAAATATCATTAAAGTGTTAGAGGGATGAATATGTACTATATGACAAACTGTATAGTTTGTCTTTAGACAACAACAAAAAATACAACTATATATAAATTTTAGGTATATGATAATGCCTCCTAGTCCTTGCTCTCTCACTAGGCCCCAAGTCCTGAACCAAGAATTATATTATTCCTTGATGACATTGGGCTTTTAACATACAGTAAGAGAGAGAGGCTCAGCCCTGGCCTAAAACCTGGAGATAGAACAGTAAACAATCTAAACAAAATCCCTGCTCTCTTAGAGCATATATCCTAATGGGAGGAGGAAGACAGCCACCACCACATTTATATCCCTGGCCTTTAGGCCTTATATTGTCTCATCGTGATTTGGAAATATCTCACAACTTTTTATTCAGACATAGCAAAGTTTCACTCTAGTTCTATCTCTGTTTTAGAGGTTAAGTGTACAGCAGTGAGCAAAATATGGAACTATGTTTCAGTAGGAGGAAGACAGAAAAAAAGATCAATGTAGAATTCTGTGTTCACCAACTATGCCTTTACCCCCTAAATTTCTGGACTCCTCGACTAGAACCAAGTTTCAGACTATTCCATGATAATATTGATATCATACCTGGTTGCTTTGAGTCAGAGGGAGGCTCAACCTTGACCAAGCAGTGAACAAAACTGCCAAAGTCTCTATTCTCTTGAAACTTACATTCATTCTATTGGGAAGAGCCAGACAGTCATCCCCTTCTCCTTGGACCACCAGTCTAGAATCAGGTCTTATATTGTTCCTTGGTGATATCAGAGTTCTCTCATATTCTTACACTAAATCAGAGGCAGGACCGCACAATGGTCATGACACTGTTTTAGGAGAGGAAAATAGCCAGAAACAAAATCCTTGCTCTCATAGTGCTTACAGCTTACATCATGCTGGGTGGAGATAGATTCCCATCTTCTTCCTCCCAACACACTTTATACATACGTCAGGCTGTGATGATTGCTTTGAAAAAAGGTAAAGCAGGGTAAGTAAAGTGACAGAATGGTGTCTTGGGCATGCTATTCTATATATATGGATAGAGAAGTCCTCTCAGAACAGACAACATTTGAGTAAACACCTGAATAAAGTGAGGGTGCAAACCATGTTGCTGATGCCTTCAGATATAATGTGCCAGGAGGTTTGTGATAGCAGCCTAGTGTGGCCAAATTGGAAGTGAGCAAGGAGGAGAATGAGAGGAGACGAGATCAGAGAGTTTGTCAAGGGCCAGATCCATGTACAAATCTTATGGACCACTGTAAAGCATTTGGAATTTATTCTCAGCGAGATAGGAGATCATTTGTTTTGAGCAAAAATATGAAAAGTGTCCTAGTTTCACTCATTAAATAATCTGATTTAAAATACCTCCTTCATCATCAAACAAGATCTCACTTGTGCTTTGTCTCCTTTGCTCCATTGGACTATGGGTCTTCTTTTCTCTTTGACATCCCTGGAGAACCCACCACTTCTACTGTATCCATGCCCTGGCTCTGCCAGCTTGCTAACTCTGACTCCCGGCTTCTTCAGATAAGGAGATTGAAGAGAGGTGAAGTCAAAATGAGTATTCAAGCTTGCATACCTCCAGAATTCCACCAGACAGTCTTGAATGATGTGGTAAAAATGTCAGAGACTGGAACAAAGGATTCTAGCTGAATGGTTGCAACAGAAATTCACACAGAAATTTGTAAGCTAATAATTTTTAGAAATGAATGTTAAGGAGCATTGTGAAGAAGAATTAATATTGCGGCTGATTAACTATGTAAGGAAAGACCTCTGGATTATGATTTATCTGTGGAGATAAGAGAGTTAAGGTGTGGGGTGGGGATGGGCAAGATTTTGAGAGCGTGAATTTAAAAGGAAAGAACACAGAATCAAAGGCTAAACTAGTAAATATAGGTGTAAAATGGTCTTCCGTTTATCTCTTTTAGTCTGTATCTGAACAGGCTCAAACCCTGAGAATGAGATGTAAAAGGTCTATATTGTCCATTGTTTGGACAAAATCTTTTTTATAAAGGTAGAAAAAAATCATCAATAAATTGGCTCATTATTTTACTGAACTAATTAATTCTGTTTCTGGATTTACTCATGACTGCTTAAACTATATTCAGGGCTTTTGAAAATGAAAAGAATTCATGTTTTCTTTCCTTCACTTATTTTCCACATCCACCCTTCATTAAGTATTCATAACATAAAGAATATAGGCTCGTTTTTAAAGACATCTTCTAAATTATTCCCAAAGAAAGCTACATACATATGTGTTTCTCACAAATCAGGCTTTCTGCTGTAGTTACTTTGATTAGTACTTGGTTACTTTATCTTTCATTTATTCATAGGATGAAACAAAATGTGCAAAACATTTTTCTAGAGGGTATGTTGGAATATCATGATGAATAACACATAGCCTTTTATCCTTCAAGTAGCCTTCAGACTAATAAGGTGTGTATAAAACTGTACAAAACAACGTAAAAGGAATGTGATAAGTATCATTAAAGTGTTAGAGGGGTGCATATACACCATGTGAATTCAGGTGTATTAGTGTATAGTCAGGGTTCTCCAGAGAAACAAAACCAATAAGATTCATTCATTCATTCATTCATTCATTGTAAGAATTATCTCATGTGATTATAGAGGCCAAGAAGTCCCATGACGTCTTTCTTGGTTGTAGAAGGTTCAGATGCAACAATAATTCATGTTAGACAATTCATGTTAGAAGGAATATCTTGAATTGACCCCTAGAAATTTCACTGAAGTAGAAGGCTCCTGAATTTTAGTTGGATTTATTTCTCACGCTCTAACATGCAAATGTCTTACTAATGAATATAGAAAAGTTGCTACTTCTTGATCACTAGGTCCAATCAGCATAATGTCATCAATGTAATGGATTAGTGTGATATTCTGTGGCAGGAAAAGGTGAACAAGGTCCCAGTGAACAAAATTATGACATAGGGATGGAGAGTTGTCATACCGTCTCAGGTAGGACAATGAAGGTGTATTGCTGGCCTTACTAGTTGAAAGCAAACTACTTCTGGAGGACCATATGGACAAGAATGGAGGAAAAAATCATTTATTTGATCAATAGATACACACCAAGTATCAAGGATTATGTTAACTTGCTCAAACAATGAAACCACATCTGGTACATGAGCTTCAATTGGAGTCACCACCTACTTAAGCTTATGATAATCCACTAAAATTCTTCAAGATCTGTCTTCTGCACAGGCCAAATAGGAGAGTTGAATGGGCATGTGCTAGGAATCACTACTCCTGCACATATTAAGTCCTTGATAGTGGCACTAATCTTTGCAGTCCTTCCAAGAATGCAGTATTCCTCTTTTTTTTTTTTTTTTAATATGGAATGCTTCATGAATCTGTGTGTCATCCTTGCGCAGGGGCCATGCTAATCTTCTCTGTATCGCTCCAATTCTAGTATATGTGCCGCCGAAGCGAGCACAAATATTCCTCTTAATTTACTAGTTTCTCAGTTAGAGGCAATTCTAATGGCTTCCACTTAGTCTTTCCACCTTTATATTCCTCATTCCACAGATCAGGAAACCTATGTGGGGATTCTGCCAACTGCTAAGTATGTCTATTCTAATAATGCATTCTGGAACTGGGGAAGTAATCAGGGAATGAGTTCAGGAACACACTGGGCCCATTGTTAGACAGATCTGAACTAAAACTCCATTGTTCACCTGACCTCCATTAGTGGTTCTTTTGGAGCGTAGTATACTTCCTCATGGGTCAAAATGTGTATCTCACTTTCAGGAGCCTGCTACCACTTGTGTCTAGTTGTTAGGCTAGAAGCAAAAGTGGGTGATGGAGGTGGATCCTTAGGAAAATCAGCATTGTCTTGCATGGCAACTATCTCAAAGGAGGTCATTGTCATTTCCTCAAGCCGTCCAAGTTAATCCTCTCAGATAGAGGTGGAAAGGCTTATTCTACTGTTGGTGGGGAGATCGATACCACAGGGGATGGGGATTCCCCTTCCACTGGGAATCAGGAGGTCACTTCCACTGAGATTGTATAGGCAACTTCCACTGGGAACAGGGAGGCCTCTTCCACTAGCAATAAAAATTCATCAGGATTTAAAGGTTCAATGTCTCCAGCTTCATGAGGATCTTCCCACACATTCCAATCTCAATTTACAAGATACTATTATTTCCCAGTATATGACCTCACTTTAACAGTAGACAAGGCTGGGAGTTCAACTAACACTCTAATTTAGCCAATACAAGATGAAGTTCTGCACATAATTTTCAACAATTTCAGCCCTCTGACTACAGGAAATAAGGGACTCCTTCAGGGTACACATAGAAGATCTTAGGTTGTTATGCACCTCTTGAACTGAAATTTGAGTCCCTGAGCTCATTCTTTTCTTTCACCACTTTATCTATAAGCATTAGGGGTAGTCAGTTTTCTAAAAATGTTTGAAAGCATCATATATATTATCTCATTATCTTATTTAAATATAATCAGATTAGAGAGTCAATTCTAGAAACCCCAGAACAGTTTCAGAAAACTCATATTAAAATTATTTTACTCTTTAACCATTCTCTGTACCAAAATCTATTTTACTCAGAGATCTCCAGAGGAAAAAAACCCAATAAGACATTTATTTGTTTATCTATTTATTTATTCATTCATTCATTTATTCATTTATTTATTTATTATAGGAATTGTTTAAAGTGATTACAGAGGCCGAGAAGTCCCACAATCTACTGTCTACAATATAGAGACCCAGGAAAGCCAGTGGTATAATTCAGTCTGAGTCTGAAGACCAGAGAACCAGGGAGCCAGAGGTTTAAGTCACAGACCGAGTTTTAAGGCCTGAAAACGAAGAGCATCAATGTCTGATGGGGAGAAGATGGATGTCCCAGCTCAGGCAGAGAGAACAAATTTGCCCATCCTCTTCCTCATTGTTCTACTCAGGACCTCAATAGATTGGATGTTTCCCAACAGCATTGATGATGGTGATCTTCATTACTCAGTCTAGCAATTCAAATGCTAATCTCTTCCATAAATACCCACAAAGATCCACCCAGAAATAATGTTTTACCAGATATCTGGGCATCCCTTAGCCCAGTCAAGTTGACACGTTAAAATTAATCATAACAGCAAGTAAAGGAGTTTCTCATTGATGCTTGCATAGTCCTGACATGGCAAATTATATATACTTTTTAGAAATGTATAATTACATATATTATAAAGCATAGATCTTCAGTGTATAACTCCCTGACTTTCAACACATGCATATACCCATGTAACCTGTAACACTATCAATATTTCCATAATTTCAGAAAGTTCCCTGATGTCTAGTCATAATCAATTACATGCCATCATCTGACCAGCCCCTTTTCTGATCTTTTTCCACCACAGATTAATTTTGCCAGTTTTAGAACTTATATAAATGGAATGATACATATATAGTATAGTATTGAGTCTGGCTTGTTTCACTGAGCATTTCTGTTTTTGAAATTTATGTATGTTGAAGCAGATATCAGTAATTTGTTCCTTTTGATTTTATAATATCCCATTGTATAAATATATCACAATTTGTTTATCCATTTCCCATTACTGGATATTTATATTGTTTCAAGTTTTCATTAGGTATAAGCACACCTAAGCCCTAAGGATAAGAAGCTATGAACTTTTCTGTACAAGTATTTATGTAGTCATATTTTTTCATGGGTAAATGTATAGGTGTTTAATGGCTATGTTGTATTGTAAATGTATGTTTAACATTTTAAGCACTGACACACTGTTTTCCAAAGTACTTTTACAATTTTATACATATACTAGCCAAGTCTGAGAGTTCCAGTTGCTCTATATCCTTGTCAGTCGTTAATTTTAAGCATAACAGTGGATATGTAGTTGTGTCTTTTTTTTTTTTTTTTGGAAAGATTAAAGTTTTTTAGTTGCAGTAAAAAAATATGTATCACAAAATTTGCCATTCTAACCATTTTTATGTACAATTCAATGACATGAATTACACAATTCACACAATTATGCAGCCTTCACCACTATCTGTCTCCAAAATTTTTATCATCCCCAAACAGAAATTCTGTAACCACTCAACAATAACACCCTATTATCCCCTCTCCCCAGCCCCTGGTAAGCTCTAACATACTTTCTGTCTCTATGAATTTTCCTATTCTAGATATTTCATAAAAGTGGAATCATACAATATTTGTCCTTTATAGTCTGGTTAGCTTCACTTAGCACGTTTATAAGGGTGATATATGTATCAGAACTTCATTCCCATTTATGGTTAAGTAATATCCTATTATATATATATATATACACATACAACATTTTGTTTATCCATTTATTTGTTGATGGACCTTGGGTTAGTTCTACCTTTTGATTCCTGTGAATAATGCTGCAATGAATATTTATATACAAGTATCTGTTTTTAATTCCTCTGAGTATTATACATAGGAGTGGATGGCTAGGTCAAACATTTCCATAGTGGCTGTATCCTTTTACACCCTCACCAGCAACATATGAAGATTGCAATGTCTCCATGTTCTCATGAACACTTTTTTTTCTTTCTTTTAAATTACAGCCATCTTACTAAGTGTGAAAAGATTTTGTAAGTGTGAAACTTATTTTGGTTTTGGTTTGCATTTTGCTAATAACTAAGAATGTTGAACATTTATTCAGTGCTAATTGGTTATTTGTATATCTTCTTTGGAGAAGTGTCTATACAAGCCCTTTGCCTATTTTAAATTGTTTTCTTTTTTGTTGTTGAATTTTAAGATTTCTTTATATATTTTAGATATTAAACCCAATTTTTTGTATGCTGAACTTGTGGTAGTTTACAACTTTGTTGTATTTGTTAAATAGTCGTAATACCTTTCTTGTGGATTCTTTGAAATTTTCTAATACAGGTTATGTCATCTAGAATAGAAATTACCTTTACTTTCCAATTTAGATGCCACTTACTTATTTTACTTGTCTAACCAGTCTGGGTAGAACTTTCAGTAAATTGTTCAATAGCAATGGTGAAAGCAAGCATTCCATTAATTCATTTGCGTTAATTTGTGTGTATGCTGTAAGATAGTGGTCTACTTACAGTATTTTGCATGTGACTGTCCAGTTTTCTCAACACCATTTATTGAAGATACTTTCCATTCTCCATTGTATGTTCTTTGCTCCTTTATCATAGATTAATTGACCATAAGTGCGTGGGTTTATTTCTGGGCTCTCAATTTTGTTCTATTGATCAGTCTGTCTGTTTTTCTGCCAATACCATGCTATTTTCATTATTGTAGCTTTGAAGTATAATTTGAAATCAGGGAGTGTGATATCTCTAGCTTTTTCCTTTTGTTCTCAGGATTGCTTTGGCTATTTGGGGTCTTTTGTGATACCATATAAATTTCAGGAATTTTAATTCTATTTCTGTGAAAAATGTCATTGGGATTTTCACAGGGATCACATTGAATATGCAGATTGCTTTAGGTAATATGGACATTTTAATAATATTAATTCTTCCAATCCATGAGCATAGAAAAAATTTTCCATTTCTTTGTGTCTTCAATTTCTTTCAAAAATGTCTTATTATTTTCAATGTACAGGTTCTTTACCTCCTTGGTTAAATTTATTCTTTATGTTGAAGTTCAAAATAGGATTGTTTCCTTAATTTCTCTTTCTCTTTTAGCTGTATACAAGCACAGCAGATTTTTTAATTATTTATTTTATAACCTGCAACTTTATTGTATTCATTTGTTCATACTAATCTATTATAATTTTTGTATTTATGTGGTATCCATTGTAACTAATTTTTCATTTCGGATTTTCTTTATTTGAGCCTTTTCTCTCTTTCTTTTAGACAGTCTAGATAAAACTTTGTCAATTTTACCTTTTCAAAGAATCAGCTATAGAACAAACAAAACCCAAAGTTAGTAGAAGGAAAGAAATCATAAAGATCAGAGCAGAAATAAATGAAATAGAAACGAAGAAAACAAAAGCAAAGATCAATAAAACTAAAAACTGGTTCTTTGAGAAAAAGAAAATTGATAAACTTTATACCAGATTCATCAAGAAATAAAGGGAGATGACTCAAATCAGTAAAATTAGACATGAAAAAGGAGAAGTTACAACTTACACCATAGAAATACAAAGTATCATAAAAGATTACTACAAGCAAGTATATGCCAATAAGATGGACAACCTGGAAGAAATGGACAAATTCTTAGAAAAGCACAACGTTGCAAGACTGAACCAAGAAGAAATGGAAAATATGAACAGACCAACCACAAGTAATGAAATTGAAACTGTGATTGAAAATCTTCCACCAAACAAAATCCAGGACCAGATGGCTTCACAGGTGAATTCTGTAAAACATTTAGAGAAGAGTTAACACCTATCCTTCTCAAACTCTTGCAAAAAATTGCAGATGATGGAACACTCCCAAACTCATTCTGCGAGGCTACCATTACCCTGATGCCAAAATCAGACAAAGATATCACAAAGAAGAAAACTAGAGGCCAATATTACTGATGAACATAGATGTAAATATCCTCAACAAAATACTAGCAAACAGAATCCAACAATATATTAAAAGTATCATACACCATGAGCAAGTGAGATTTACTCCAGGGATGCAAGGATTCTTCAATATATGCAAATCAATCAATGTGATACACTATATTAATAAATTAAAGAATAAAAACCATATGATCATCTCAGTAGACGCAGAAAAAGCTTTTGACAAAATTCAACACCCATTTATGATAAAAACCGTCCAGAAAGTGGGCATAGAGGGAACCTACCTCAACATAATAAAGGCCATATATGACAAACCCACAGCAAACATCATTCTCAATGGTGAAAAACCAAAAGCATTTCCTCTAAGAACAGGAACGAGACAAGTATGTCCACTCTTGCCACTATTATTCAACATAGTTTTGGAAGTCCTAACCATGGCACTCAGAGAAGAAAAGAAATAAATCCAAATTGGAAAAGAAGAAGTAAAACTGTCACTGTTTGCAGATTACATGATACTATACATAGAAAATACGAAAGATGTTACCAGAAAAATACTAGAGCTAATCAAAGAATTTGGTAAAGTTGCAGGATACAAAATTAATGCACAGAAATCTCTTGCATTCCTATACACTAACAATGAAGGGGGGTAAAGAGAAATTAAGGAAACAATCCCATGTACCATAGCAACAAAAAGAATAAAATACCTAGGAATAAACCTACGTAAGGATGAAAAAGAGCTGTACTCAGAAAACTATAAAACACTGATGAAAGAAATCAAAGATGACATAAACAGATGGAGAGATATACCATGTTCTTGGATTGGAAAAATCAATATTGTGAAAATGACTATACCACCCAAAGCAATCTAAAGACTCAATGCAATTCCTGTCAAATTACCAATGGCATTTTCAACAGAACTAGAACAAAATTTTTTTTCAATTTGTATGGAAACACAAAAGACCCTGAAGAGGCAAAGCAATCTTGAGAAAGAAAAATGGAGCTGGAGGAATCAGGCTCCCTGACTTCAGACTATACTACAAAGCTATAGGAATCAAGTCAGTATGGTACTGGCACAAAAATAGAAATATAGATCAATCGAACAGGATAGAAAGCCCAGAGGCAAACCCACGCACCTATGCTCACCTAATCTATGACAAAAGAGGCAAGAATATACAATGGAGAAAAGACAGCCTCTTCAATAAGTGGTGCTGGGAAAACTGGACAGCTACATGTCAAAGATTGAAATTAGAACACTCCCTAACACCGTACACAAAATAAACTCCAAATGGATTAAAGACCTAAAAGTAAGACCAGACACTCTAAAACTCTTAGAGGAAAACAAAGGCCAAACACTCTTTGACAGAAGTCACAGCAAGATCTTTTTGACCCACCTCCTAGAGTAATGAAAATTAAAATAAAAATAAACAAATGAGACATAAATAAACTTAAAAACTTTTGCACAGCAAAGGACACCATAAGCAAGACAAAAATACAACCCTCAGAATGAGAGAAAATATTTGTAAATGAAGCAACTGACAAAGGATTAATCTCCAAAATATACAAGCAGCTCATACAGCTCAATATCACAAAAACAAACAACCCAATCCAAAAATGGGCAGAAGACCTAAATAGACATTTCTCCAGAGAAGACATATAGATGGCCAACAAACACATGAAAAGATGCTCAGCATCACTAATTATTAGAGAAATGCAAATCAAAACCACAGTGAGGTATCACCTCACACTGGTCAGAATGGCCATCATCAAAAAATCTACAGGCAATAAATGCTGGAGAGGGTGTGGAGAAAAGGGAACCTTCATACACTGTTGGTTGGAATGTAAATTGATACAGCCACTATTGAAAACAGTATGGACGTTCCTTAAAAAACTAAAAGAGAACTACCATATGATCCAACAACAGTCCCACTATTGAGCATATACCCAGAGAAAACCATAATTCAAAAATACACATGCACCCCAATGTTCATAGCAGCACTATGTACGATAGCCAGGACATGGAAGCAACCTAAATGCCCATCAACAGGGGAATGGATAAAGACGTGGTACATATATACAACTGACAATATATACAATATTACTCAGCCATAAAATGGAATGAAATTGGGTCATTTGTAGAGACATGGATGGACCTAGAGAGTGTCATATAGATTGAAGTAAGTCAGAAAGAGAAAAGCAAATATCTTATAATAACGCATATATGTGGAATCTAGAAAAATGGTATAGATGATCTTATTTGCAAAGCAGAATTAGAGACATAGATGTAGAAAACAAATGTATGGATACCAAGGGGGAAAGGGGTGGGGAGGGAGGAATTGGGAGACTGGAATTGACACATATACATTATTGATACTACGTATAAAATAGACAACTGATGGGAACATACTGTATAGCGCAGTGAACTCTAGCTAATTCACTGTGGTAACCTAAATGAGAAGGAAGTCCAAAAGTGATGGGATATCTGTGTGTGTATGACTGATTCATTTTGTTGTGCAGTGGAGGCTAACACAACATTGTAAAGCAACCATACTCCAATAAAAATTAATAAAACCCCAATATTATGAGATTTAATCTTTAATGTAAAGGGTATGAGAAAGCCAGAGAGCAGATTTTAAAAAAAAAATCAGATATAAGTTTCATTGATATTTTCTAGTATCCTTTCAGTTTCTATTTCATTAATTTCTGCTCTGATTTTTATTTCTTTCCTTCTACTGATCTGGGGTTAGTTTGGTTTTTTTTCTATTTCTTTTAGGTATAAGGTTAAATTGTTTATTTGATATTTATCTTGTTTCTTGCAGTAAGCCTGTATTGCTATTAACCCCTCTTAGTACAGCTTTTGCTGCATCTCATAGATTTTGGCATGTCATATTTTCATTTTTAATTGTCTTCAGATATTTTTAAAACTTTCTCTTTTGATTTATTTGTTAACCCAGTAGCATGTTGTTTAGTATCCACATATTTGTGATTTTTCCAGTTTTCTTCTTGTACTTGATTTTTATTTTCATACCATTGTTGTTGAAAAAGTTGCTTGATATGATTTCAGTCTCTTTAAATTTATTGAGACATTTTGTGTCCCAACATATAATTGATCCTTGAGAATGTTCCATGCGCACGTGAGAAGAATGTGTATTCTGCTGCTTTTGGATGGAATGTTCTATAAATATGTATTGTCAATTGATCTAATGTTCCATTTAAGGCCATGGTTTCCTTGTTGACTTTCTGTCTGGATGATCTATCTTTTGATGTAAGTGGAGTGTTAAAGTTCCCTACTATTATTGTGTTGCTATCAATTTCTCCCTTTAATGGTGTTAATAATTGCTTTATATATTTTGGTACTTTTATGTTAGGTGCATATATATTAATAAATGCTATGTCTTCTTGATGGATTGTTCCCTTTATCATTATATGACGTTCAACTTTGTCTCTTGTTACCTTTTTGGCTTGTAGTCTATTTTGTCTGATATGAATATAGCTACACCTGATTTCTTTTGGCTGCCATTCACTTGCAGTATCATCTTCCATCCCTTCACTTTGAGTCTATGTTTGTCTTTAGAGCTGAGATGAGTCTTCCATAGGCAGTGTATTATTGGGTCCTGTTTTTAATCCATCCAGCCACTGTGTGTCCTTTGGTGAATTTAATGCATTTATATTTAGGGTAATTTATTACTACATACAGACTTAGTTCTGCCATTTTATCTTTTGTTTTCTGGTTCTTCTGTATCTCCATTACTTTTTTTTTCTTGTGTTCCTGTCTGCCATTTTAGTTTGGTGTTTTCTGATGTTTTCCCAACTTCCTTTTTTTTATATTTTATGACTCTGCTCTATGTTTATGTTTTGTGGTTACCCTGAGGTTTGCATATAACTTCTCATAGATAAAATTGTCCCTTTTATGCTGACAACATCTTATTTTCATATACCTATACAAGTTCCAAGCTTTTCTTCTTCCCCTTTTATGTTTTGTTGTGTTAAATTATCCATTTTTATGTTGTGAGTTTGTTAGCAAACTGAGATAGCTATAGTTATTTTTCCTTCTGTTATTGATTTCATTCCATTTTAGTAATTAAAGATACCTTATATGATTTCAATACATTTTAAAATATTGAGAATTGTTTTGTGGCTTAACATTTGGTCTATCCTGGAGAATGTTTCATGTGCACTAGAGAATAATGTATATTCTGCTGTTTTTGGATGGAATATTCTAAATCATTCTAATTGGTTTATAGTGTTGTTCAAATCCTCTATTTTCTATTGACATTCTGCTTAGATATTCTATATATTTTTAAATGTAGTGTATGTAAGTCCCCAAGTATTATTGTATGACTGTTGATTGCTCCCTTAAATTTTTAAAATATTTTATTATTTTTATAAAAATTGTATATATGTAAGATGTATAACACGATATTTTGATATGTAAACATTGTGATGATTACTACCAGTCAAGTTGATTAAAATATCCATCACCTCACATACTTACCATTTTGTGTGTGGGGGTGGGAAAACAAAAGCTACACTCAGAAAATTTCAATTATACAGTACAGTATTTTTAATGATAGTATCATGCTGTACATTAAATCTCTGGAGGTTATTTATCCTACATAACTGAAACTTTTTATCCTTTGACTGACATATCCTCATTTTTCCCACTCCCCATCCCCTGGCAACCACAACTCTACTCTCTAGATTTATGAATTCCACTGTTTTAGATTCCACATATAAGTGCAATCTTGCAGTTTTTTTCATTCTCTGTCTGAATTATTTCAGTTAGCATAATGTCCTCCTGATATATCCATGTTGTGGCAAATGGCAGGATTAAATTTTTAGAGAATAAATAATATTCCATGTATTATTTATTCCATAAATAATATTCCATAGATATATGTGTGGGTTTCACATTTTTTAAATCTATTATCCATTGATAGACACTTAGGTTGTTACCATATCTTGGCTACTGTGAGTAATGCTGGAATGACCATGAGACTGCAGACACCTCTTCAGCATAATTCTTTTATTTCCCTTGGAAATATACCCAGTTGTGGAATTGCTGGATGAAAGGGTAGTTTTATTTTTAATTGTTTTTTTGGGAACTCTCATACTCTTTCCCATAATGGCTGTATGAATTGACATCCCTACCAAGAGTGTACAAGTGTTCCTTTGCTGCACATCCTTGCCAACACCTGTTATCTTTTTTCTTTTTCATAATAGCCATCCTAATACATGTGAAATAACTCACTGTGGTTTTGATTTGCATTTCCCTGACAATTAGTGATGTTGAGCACATTTTTATATACCTGTTGGCCATTTGTACATCTCTAGAAAAATGTTTATTCATGTCATTTGCCCATTTTAATTAAGTTGTTTGTGATTTTGCTCTTGAGTTGTGCAAATTCCTTATATATTTTGGATATTAAACCCTTATGAGAAATATGGTTTGCAATTATTTTCTCCCAATTCATGGGCTGACTTTTAATTTTAGTGTTTTCTTTTTGAGGAAAGTTTTTTTAGTTTGATGTAGTCCCATTTGTTTACTTTTGGTTTTGTGCCTGTACTGTTGGTGTCATATCAAAAAATCATTGCCAAGACCAATGTCAATGAGATTTTCCCCTATTTTTTTCTTTATTGATTTTAAGGTTTCCGGTGTTTTTTTTTTTTTTTTAAGTAAAATTCCCATTTATTCTCCCACAACTGATGCCATTTTGATCTTCACGTGTAATAGTTTTCTTCAGTTTTATGTTTACTTTTATTTTTTCACACACACACACACTGCATTTTATTTTTACAAGAGATAAATAGACTGACACCAAGCATTGTACATGGATGACCACAACAAAAGCAACAATGATTGCAATTACCAAACATGAAACACACTCATACTATGTCATAATATTGACATTCAGTCCAGTAATCCTCCACTGTAACAGCTCCTTCACTTTGCAGTGAAAATTGATTTGTATATTCTTTGCCTCTGAGTCCTTGTGGGATTTTTTTTTTTTAATTCAAACAGAAAGTCACAAAAATTATACTCATCCTCATCAGTTCACTCAGTCTCATGTAATTAATTTTTTTTCATCTTGATCTTTTGTTAGCACTTTTATGAGTTCATCAGTTTTTCATTAGAGTTCTGAAAATGCTTATTCATTCAGTTCAGCAGTACAGTCAGTTACCAGAAACCTGTACTTGTCAGAGTCTTTTCCATGAATTTCTTGAAGATGAAACCCTTTTATAGGAACATATTTGCAAAAGCATCAGAGTACACCCAGAACTGTCTGTAAATGACAAAAGACTTAAAAATGACCACAGTTAAAGATTTGATGAAAGTTCATAATAATGCAGTTGACAAGAAAATTAGTTATTTCTGAGATATACATTTTAAAGTAATAACTAGGATTATGACTTATAACATTATACCAGAACATATAAGATTTTTAGAAATTTCATGTAATGTCTGAAACATTTATATTAACATATTTCCATACTAATAACCCAATGAAAATTTAGTATTAGTTGTTCTGTTTTTTTGTTTTTTATACTGCAGGTTCTTATTAGTCATCAATTTTATACACATCAGTGTATACATGTCAATCCCAATCGCCCAATTCAGCATACCACCATCCCCACCCCACCGCAGTTTTCCCCCCTTGGTGTCCATATGTCTGTTCTCTACATCAGTGTCTCAACTTCTGCCCTGCAAACCGGCTCATCTGTACCATTTTTCTAGGTACCACATACATGCGTTAATATACGATATTTGTTTTTCTCTTTCTGACTTTCTGACTCTCTCTTTCACTCTGTATGACAGTCTCTAGATCCATCCACGTCTCAACAAATGACTCAATTTCGTTCCTTTTTATGGCTGAGTAATATTCCATTGTATATATGTACCACAACTTCTTTATCCATTCGTCTGTTGATGGGCATTTAGGTTGCTTCCATGACCTAGCTATTGTAAACAGTGCTGCAATGAACATTCGGGTGCATGACTCTTTTTGAATTACTGTTTTCTCTGGGTATATGCCCAGTAGTGGGATTGCTGGGTCATATGGTAATTCTATTTTTAGTTTTTTAAGGAACCTCCATATTGTTCTCCATAGTGGCTGTATCAATTTACATTCCCACCAACAGTGCAAGAGGGTTCCCGTTTCTCCACACCCTCTCCAACATTTATTGTTTGTAGATTTTCTGATGATGCCCATTCTAACTGGTGTGAGGTGATACCTCATTGTAGTTTTGATTTGCATTTCTCTAATAATTAGTGATGTTGAGCATCTTTTCATGTGCTTCGTGGCCGTCTGTATGTCTTCTTTGGAGAAATGTCTATTTAGGTCTTCTGCCCATTTTTGGATTGGGGTGTTTGTTTCTTTAATATTGAGCTGAATGAGCTGTTTATATATTTTGGAGATTAATCATTTGTCTGTTGATTCGTTTGCAAATATTTTCTCCCATTCTGAGGGTTGTCTTTTCGTCTTGTTTATGGTTTCCTTTGCTGTGCAAAAGCTTTGAAGTTTCATTAGGTCCCATTTGTTTATTTTTGTTTTTATTTCCATTACTCTAGGAGGTGGATCAAAAAAGATCTGGCTGCAATTTATGTCAAAGAGTGTTCTTCCTATGTTTTCCTCTAAGAGTTTTATAGTGTCCAGTCTTACATTTAGGTCTCTAATCCATTTTGAGTTTATTTTTGTGTATGGTGTTAGGGAGTATTCTAATTTCATTCTTTTCCATGTAGCTGTACAGTTTCCCCAGCACCACTTATTGAAGAGACTGTCTTTTCTCCATTGTATATCTTTGCCTCCTTTGTCATAGATTAGTTGACCATAGGTGTGTGGGTTTATCTCTGGGCTTTTTATCTTGTTCCATTGATCTATGTTTCTGTTTTTGTGCCAGTACCATATTGTCTTGATTACTGTAGCTTTGTAGTATAGTCTGAAGTCAGGGAGTCTGATTCCTCCATCTCCGTTTTTTTCCCTCAAGACTGCTTTGGCTATTCGGGGTCCTTTGTGTCTCCATACAAATTTTAAGATGATTTGTCCTAGCTCCGTAAAAAATGCCATTGGTAATTTGATAGGGATTTCATTGAATCTGTAGATTGCTTTGGGTAGTATAGTCATTTTCACAATGTTCATTCTTCCAATCCAAGAACATGGTATATCTCTCCATCTGTTGGTATCATCTTTAATTTCTTTCATCAGTGTCTTATAGTTTTCTGCATACAGGTCTTTTGTCTCCCTAGGTAGGTTCATTCCTAGGTATTTTATTCTTTTTGTTGCAATGGTAAATGCGAGTGTTTCCATAATTTCTCTTTCAGATTTTTCATCATTAGTGTATAGGAATGCAAGAGATTTCTGTGCATTAATTTTGTATCCTGCAACTTTACCATATTCATTAATTAGCTCTAGCAGTTTTCTGGTGGCAGTTTTAGGATTCTCTATGTATAGTATCATGTCATCTGCAAACAGTGACAGTTTTACTTCTTCTTTTCCAATTTGTATTCCTTTTATTTCTTTTTCTTCTCTGATTGCCGTAGCTAGGACTTCCAGAACTATGTTGAATAATAGTGGTGAGAGTGGGCATCCTTGTCTCGTTCCTGATCTTAGAGGAAATGCTTTCAGTTTTTCACCATTGAGAATGATGTTTGCTGTGGGTTTGTCATATATGGCCTTTATTATGTTGAGGTAGGTTCCCTCTATGCCCACTTTCTGGAGAGTTTTTATCATAAATGGGTGTTGAATTTTGTCATAAGCCTTTTCTGCATCTATTGAGATGATCATATGGTTTTTATTCTAAAATTTGTTAATATGGTGTATCACATTGATTGATTTGCGTATATTGAAGAATCCTTGCATCCTTGGGATAAATCACACTTGATCGTGGTGTATGATCCTTTTAATGTGTTGTTGGATTCTGTTTGCTAGTATTTTGTTGAGGATTTTTGCATCTGTATTCATCAGTGATATTGGTCTGTAATTTTCTTTTTTTGTAGTGTCTTTGTCTGGTTTTGGTATCAGGGTGATGGTGGCCTCATAGAATGAGTTTGGGAGTGTTCCTTCCTCTGCAATATTTGGAAGAGTTTGAGAAGGATAGGTGTTAGCTCTTCTCTAAATGTTTGATAGAATTCACCTGTGAAGCCATCTGGTCCTGGACTTTTGTTTGTTGGAAGATTTTTAATCACAGTTTCAATTTCATTACTTGTGATTGGTCTGTTCATATTTTCTATTTCTTCCTGGTTCAGTCTTGGAAGGTTATACCTTTCTAAGAATTTGTCCATTTCTTCCAGGTTGTCCATTTTATTGGCATAAAGTTGCTTGTAGAAGTCTCTTAGGATGCTTTGTATTTCTGTGGTGTCTGTTGTAACTTCCCCTTTTTCATTTCTGATTTTATTGATTTGAGTCCTCTCCCTCTTTTTCTTGATGAGTCTGGCAAATGGCTTATCAATTTTGTTTATCTTCTCAAAGAACCAGCTTTTAGTTTTATTGATGTTTGCTATTGTTTTCTTTGTTGCTATTTCATTTATTTCCGCTCTGATCTTTATGATTTATTTCCTTCTGCTAACTTTGGGTTTTGTTTGTTCTTCTTTCTCTAGTTTCTTTAGGTGTAAGGTTAGATTGTTTACTTGAGATTTTTCTTGTTTCTTTAGGTAGGCTTGTATAGCTATAAGCTTCCCTCTTAGAACTGCTTTTGCTGCATCCCATAGGTTTTGGGTCTTCGTGTTTTCATTGTCATTTGACTCTAGGTATTTTTTGATTTCCTCTTTGATTTCTTCAGTGATCTCTTGGTTATTTAGTAACGTATTGTTTAGCCTCCATGTGTTTATGTTTTTTACGTTTTTTCCCCTGTAATTCATTTCTAATGTCATAGCGTTGTGGTCAGAAAAGATGCTTGATATGATTTCAATTTTCTTAAATTTACTGAGGCTTGATTTGTGACCCAAGATGTGATCTATGCTGGAGAATGTTCCGTGCGCACTTGAGAAGAACGTGTAATCTGCTGTTTTTGGATGGAATGACTTATAAATATCAATTAAATCTATCTGGTCTATTGTGTCATTTAAAGCTTCTGTTTCCTTATTTATTTTCATTTTGGATGATCTGTCCATTGGTGTAAGTGAGGTGTTAAAGTCCCCTACTATTATTGTGTTACTGTCAATTTCCTCTTTTATAGCTGTTAGCAGTTGCCTTATGTATTGAGGTGCTCCTATGTTGGTTGCATATATACTTATAATTGTTATATCTTCTTCTTGGATTGATCCCTTGATCATTATGTAGTGTCCTTCCTTGTCTCTTGTAACATTCTTTATTTTAAAGTCTATTTTATCTGATATGAGTATAGCTACCCCAGCTTTCTTTTGATTTCCATTTGCATGGAATATCTTTTTTCATCCCCTCACTTTCAGTCTGTATGTGTCCCTAGGTCTAACGTGGGTCTCTTGTAGACAGCATATATATGGGTCTTGTTTTTGTACCCATTCAGCAAGCCTGTGTCTTTTGGTTGGAGCATTTAATCCATTCACGTTTAAGGTAATTATCGATATGTATGTTCCTATGACCATTTTCTTAATTGTTTTGGGTTTGTTTTTGTAGATCCTTTTCTTCTATTGTGTTTCCCACTTAGAAATGTTCCTTTAGCATTTGTTGTAGAGCTGGTTTGGTGGTGCTGAATTCTCTTAGCTTTTGCTTGTCTGTAAAGCTTTTGATTTCTCCATCAAATCTAAATGAGATCCTTGCCGGGTAGAGTAATCTTGGTTGTAGGTTCTTCCCTTTCATCACTTTAAGTATATCATGCCACTCCCTTCTGGCTTGTAGAGTTTCTGCTGAGAAATCAGCTATTAACCTTATGGGAGTTCCCTTGTATGTTATTTGTCGTTTATCCCTTGTTGCTTTCAATAATTTTTCTTTGTCTTTAATTTTTACCACTTTGATTACTATGTGTCTCGGCATGTTTCTCCTTGGGTTTATCCTGTATGGGACTCTCTGTGCTTCCTGGACTTGGGTGGCTATTTCCTTTCCCATGTTAGGGAAGTTTTCGACTATAATCTCCTCAAATATTTTCTCTGGTCATTTCTCTCTCTCTTCTCCTTCTGGGACCCCTATAATGCGAATGTTGTTGCATTTAATTTTGTCCCAGAGGTCTCTTAGGCTGTCTTCATTTCTTTTCATTCTTTTTTCTTTAGTCTGTTCTGCAGCAGTGAATTCCACCATTCTGTCTTCCAGGTCACTTATCCGTTCTTCTGCCTCAGTTATTCTGCTATTGATTCCTTCTAGTGTAGTTTTCATTTCAGTTATTGTATTGGTCATCTCTGTTTGTTTGTTCTTTAATTCTTCTAGGTCTTTGTTAATCATTTCTTGCATCTTCTCAATCTTTGCCTCCATTATTATTCCGAGGTTCTGGATCATCTTCACTATCATTATTCTGAATTCTTTTTCTGGAAGGTTGCCTATCTCCACTTCATTTAGTTGTTTTTCTGGGTTTTTTTCTTGTTCCTTCATCTGGTATATAGCCCTCTGCCTTTTCATCTTGTCTATCTTTCTATAAATGTGGTTTTTGTTCCACAGGCTGCAGGATTGTAGTTTTTCTTGCTTCTGCTGTCTGCCCTTTGGTGGTTGAGGCTATCTAAGTGGCTTGATGGGAGGCTCTGGTGGTGGGTAGAGCTGACTGTTGCTGTGGTGGTCAGAGCTCCATAAATCTTTAATCCACTTGACTGTTGATGGGTGGGGCTGGGTTCCCTCCCTGTTGGTTGTTTTGCTTGAGGCAACCCAACACTGGAGCCTACCTGGGCTCTTTGGTGGGGCTAATGGCAGACTCTGGGAGGGCTCACGCCAAGGAGTACTTCCCAGAAACTCCACTGCCTGTGTCCTTGTCCCCACGGTGAAACAGAGCCAACCCCCGCCTCTGCAGGAGACCCTCAAACACTAGCAGGTAGGTCTGGTTCAGTCTCCCCCAGGGTCACTGCTCCTTCCCCCAGGTCCCGATGCGCACACTATTCCATGTGCGCCCTCCAGGAGTGGGGTCTCTTTTTCCCCCAGTCCTGTCAAAGTCCTGTGCTCAATTCCCACTAGGCTTCAAAGTCTGATTCTCTATGAATTCCTCCTCCCGTTGCCGGACCCCCAGGTTGGGAAGCCTGATGTGGGGCTCAGAACCTTCACTCCAGTGGGTGGACTTCTGTGGTATAAGTGTTCGCCAGTCTGTGAGTCACCCACCCAGCAGTTATGGGATTTGATTTTACTCTGATTGTGCCCCTCCTACCGTCTCACTGTGGCTTCTCCTCTGTCCTTGGACGTGGGGTATCCTCCTTGGTGAAGTCCAGTGTCTTCCTGTTGATGATTGTCCAGCAGCCAGTTCTGATTCTGGTGCTCTCGCAAGAGGGAGTTAGAGCATGTCCTTCTACTCCGCCATCTTGGTTAATCCTCTCTACCCCAGTGTTATTTTAAAGTCTTTATTTATATATTTTTGTGTATGGTGTAAGATAATGGTCCCACTGCATTCCACTGCATGTTGATTTCAAACTGAATAACTGGAAAACTGTCCCAGCACCAGTTGTCAAAAAGACTATCTTTTTCCCACTGTGTATTCATGGCACTTGCTTCAAATATTACTTGACTGTATATGTGTGAGTGTTTTCTTAGGCTCCCTATTCTATTCCGTTGGTCCAAATATCTGTTTTTATTTCAGTAACATACTCTTTTGATTACTATAGCTTTGTAGTATAGTTTCAAATCAGGAAATATGACGTCTCTAGCTTTATTCTTCTTGGTCAAGATTGTTTTGGCTATTCTAGGTCCCTTGAGATTCCATATGAATTTTAAGATGGGTTTTTCTTTTTCTGCAAAAAAAGACATTGGGATTTAGATACAGATAACAATAAACTTATAGATCACTGTATTAAAATCTTAATAATATTTTCTTCTGGACATACAGATGGCCAATAGGCATATGAAAAGATGCTCACCATCGCTAATTATTAGAGAAATGTAAATCAAAACTACAATGAGGTACCACCTCACACCAGTCAAAATTGCTATCATAAAAAGTTTACAAATAACATGCTGGAGAGGATGTAGAGAAAAGGGAACCTTCCTTCACTGTTAGTGTGAATGTAAATTGGTGCAGCCACTATGGAAATCAGGAGGTTCCTCAATAAACTGAAAAAAATAGAGTTGCCATGTGATCCAGCAATCCTACTCCTGGGCATATATCCAGACAAAACTATAATTTGAAAAGATATATGCACCCCTATGCTTATAGTAGCACTATTTACAATAGCCAAGACATGGAAACAACCTAAACGTCCATTGACAGATGAATGGATACAGAAGATGTGGCATACACACACACACACACACACACACACACACACATACACACACACACGCACACACAATGGATCACTACTCAGCCATAAAAAAGAATGAAATAATGTCATTTGCAGCTACATGGATGGACATAGACATTGTCATACTAAGTGAATTAACTCAGAAAGCAAAATACAAATACCATATGATTTCACTTATATGTGAAATCTAAAATATGACAAAAGTGAATTTATCTATGAAACAGAAACAGACTCACCAGATATAGAGAACGGACTTGTGGTAGCCAAGGGGGAGGGGGATGGGGAAGCATGGATTGGGAGTTTGGGGTTAGCAGATACAGACTTTCATATATAGAATGGATAAACAACAAAGACCTACTGTATAGTACAGGGAACTATATTCAATACCCTCTAATAAACCATAATGGAAATATGAAAAATAATATATATACATATACATATAACTGAATCACCTTGCTGTACAGCAGAAATTAACATTGTAAATCAACTATACTTCAATAAAATAAATTTTTAAAAATTATCTTCCAATCCATGAATGTAAGATGTTTCATTTATTTATGTTTTCTTTAATTTCTTTCAGCAATATTTGGTAGTTTTAGAATACAAGTCTTTCATTTCCTCAGTTAGTTCCTCAGCATTTTATTATTTTAGATGCTATTGTAAATGAAATTGTTTTCATAATTTTTTTTCAGATTGTTCATTATTTGTGTAGAGAAATAAAACTGATTTTTGCATATTGATTTCTCTCCTGTTACTTTCCTCAATTTAGTTCCAGCAGGGTTTTTTTTGTGAAATATTTGGGGTTTTCTACATATAGGACCATTTTATCCACAAACAGAAAAAATTTTATTTCTTCCTTTCCAATTTGTATGTCTTTTATTTATTTTTCTTGCCTAATTTCTCTGACTTGAACTTCCGGTACTATGTTGAACAGAGTGGTGAAAATAATCATCCTTGCCTTGTTCCTAATCTTAGTGAAAAAGATTTCAGTCTTTCATCATTGAGTATGATCTTGGCTATGTGTTTTCCCTCATATGGCTTTTATTATGTTCAGATAGTTTCTTTCTAAGTCTACTTTGTTCAGTGTTTTTTTTTATTCATGAATGGGTGTTTAATTTTGTCAAATGCTTTTTCTGTATCAATTGTGATTATGCTGTTTTCCCTTCATTCTGTTAATGTGATGTATTACACTGATTTTTGTATATTGAATCATTCTTCAATTCCAGGGATAAATCTCACTTGGTCATGGTGTATAATCTTTTAATATGCTGCCGAATTTGGTTGGTCATATTGTTTAGGACTTTGCTTCAACATTCATAAGGGATATTGATCTATAGTTTTTGTTTTGTTGTTGTTGTTGTTGTTGTTTCTTTTTAGTGAATCTGTCTGTTTTAGATATCAGAGTTAATGCTGACCTCATAAAATGAGCTATAAAATGTTTCCTCCCCTCAGTTTTCTGGAAAAGTTTGAGAAAGATTAGTATTAGTTCTTCTTTAAATGTTTGATAGACTTCATTCAGTTAAACCAACTGGTCTAACACATTTCTTTTCTGGGAGTTTCTTTTACTACTAATTCAAATTCTTGTCAGTTATAGACCTAGTCATATACGCTATTTTTTCACGATTTAGTTTTGGCAGGGATTCTGTTTTTGGAAATGGGTCCACTTCATCTAGGATTTCTAATTTATTGGTGTACAATTATTCATAGTTCTCATAATTCTCTTTAAACAAGTGGAATTGGTAAATAAGTCCCCATTTCCATTTCTTATTTTAGTAACATATGTGTTCTGTTTTATTCTTATTCTACCTATCTAAGAATTTTTTTATTTTGTTTATCTTTCCAAGAAACAATCTATTGTTTTTATTAAATTTCTCTATTTTCTATTCTCTTTTTCTTTTATCTTTGCTCTAATATTTATTACTTTTATTATGCTATATTGGGTTTAGTTTATTCTTTTCCTATTTCCTTAAATTGTAATGTTAGGTTGTTGATTTGATATCTTTCTTTTTTTGAAATATAATATAAAAAGTGTCTGTCTTACAACTGTTTTACTGTGTCCCATAAGCTTTGGTATGTTCTGTTTTCATATTCATTTGTCTTTTTTTTAACATCTTTATTAGAGTATAACTGCTTTACAATGGTGTGTTAGTTTCTGCTTTGTAACAAAGTGAATCAGCTATACATACACATATATCCCCATATTTCTTCCCTTTTGCATCTCCCTCCCACACTCCTTCTCCCACCCTTCTAGGAGGTCACAAAGCACCAAGCTGCTCTCCCCATGCTATGCAACTGCTTCCCACTAGCTATCTATTTTACATTTGGTAGTATATATAAGTCCATGCCACTCTCTCACTTTGTCCCAGCTTACTCTTCCCCTTCCCCATGTCCTCAAGTCCATTCTCTACAGCTGCGTCTTAATTCCTGTCCTGCCCCTAGGTTCTTCATAAACACTTTTCTTAAGTCCATATATATGTTTTAGCATACGGGATTTCTTTTTCTCTTTATGACTTACTTCACTCTGGATGACAGACTCTAGGTCCATCCACCTCAGTACAAATAACTCAATTTCATTCCTTTTATTGGCTGAGTAATATTCCATTGTATCTATGTGCCACATCTTCTTTTTCCATTCATCTGTTGATGGACATTTAGGTTTCTTCCATGTCCTGGCTATTGTAAATAGACCTGCAATGAACATTTTCGTACATGACTCTTTTTAAATTATGGTTTCTCAGGGTATATGCCCAGTAGTGGGATTACTGGGTCGTATTGTAATTCCATTTTTAGTTTTCTAAGGAACCTCCATACTGCTCTCCACAGGGGCTGTATCAATTTACACTACCACCAACAGTGCAAGAGGGTTCCCTTTTCTCCACACTCTCTCCAGCATTTATTGTTTGTAGATTTTTTGATGATGCCCAGTCTGACCAGTGTAAGGTGAGAAACTACCTCATTGTAGTTTTGATTTGCATTTCTCTAATGATTAGTGATGTTGAGCATTCTTTCATGTGTTTGTTGGCAATCTGTATATCTTCTTTGGAGAAAAGTCTATTTAGGTGTTCTGCCCATTTTTCGACTGGGTTGATTGTTTTTTTGATATTGAGCTGCGTGAGCTGCTTGTAAATTTTGGAGATTAATCCTTTGTCAGTTGCTTCATTGACAAATATTTTCTGCCATTCTGAGAGTTGCCTTTTCGTCTTGTTTATGGTTTCCTTTGCTGTGCAAAAGCTTTTAAGTTTCATTACATCCCATTTGTTTATTTTTGTTTTTATTTCCATTTCTCTAGGAGGTGGGTCGAAAACGATCTTGCTGTATTTATGTCATAGAGTGTTCTGCCTATGTTTTCCTCTAAGAGTTTTATAGTGTCTGTCCTTACATTTAGGTCTTTAATCCATTTGAGTGTATTTTTGTGTATGGTGTTAGGGAGGGTTCTAGTTTCATTCTTTTACATGTAGCTGCCCAGTTTTCCCAGCACCACTTATTGAAGAGGCTGTTTTTTCTCCACTGTATACTCTTGCCTCCTTTATCAAAAATAAGGTTACCCTATGTGCCTGGGTTTATCTCTTGGATTTCTACCCTGTTCCATTGATCTATATTTCTGTTTTTGTGCCAGTACCGTACTGGCTTGATTAGTGTAGCTTTGTAGTATATTCTGAAGTCAGGGAGCCTGATTCCTCCAGCTACGTTTTCCTTTCTCAAGATTGCTTTGGCTATTCAGGGTCTTTTGTGTTTCCATACAAATTGTGAAATTTTCTGTTCTAGTTCTGTGTAAAATGCCATTGGTAGATTGATAGGGATTGCATTGAATCTGTAGATTATTTTGGGTAGTATACTCATTTTCACAATGTTGATTCTTCCAATCCAAGAACATGGTACATCTCTCCATCTGTTTGTAACATCTTTAATTTCTTTCATCAGTGTCTTATAGTTTTCTGCATACAGGTCTTTTGTCTCCTTAAGTAGGTTTATTCCTAGGTATTTTATTCTTTTTGTTGTAATGGCAAATGGGATTGTGTCCTTAATTTCTCTTTCAGATTTTTCATCATTAGTGCATAAAATGCAAGCGATTTCTGTGCATTAATTTTGTATCCTGCAACTTTACCAAATTCATTGATTAGCTCTACTAGTTTTCTGATAGTATCTTTAGGATACTCAATGTATAATACAATGTCATCTGCAAACAGTGACAGCTTTACTTCTTCTTTTCTGATTTTGATTCCTTTTATTTCTTTTTCTTCTCTGATTACTCTGGCTAAAACTTCCAAAACTATGTTGAATAATAGTGGTGAGAGTGGGCAACCTTGTCTTGTTCCTGATCTTAGTGGAAATATTCTCAGTTTTCACCATAGAGAACAATGTTGGCTGTGGGTTTGTCATATATGGCCTTTATTATGTTGAGGTAAGTTTCCTCTATGCGTATTTTCTGGAGGGTTTTTATCATAAATGGGTGTTGAATGTTGTCGAAAGATTTTTCTGCATCTATTGAGATGATCATATTGCTTTTCTCCTTCAATTTTTTAATATGGTGTATCACATTGATTGATTTGCATATATTGAAGAATCCTTGCATTCCTGGTATAAACCCCACTTGATCACGGTGTATGATCCTTTTAATGTGCTGTTGGATTCTGCTGGCTAGTATTTTGTTGAGGATTTTTCAATCTATGTTCATCAGTGATATTGGCCTGTAGTTTTCTTTCTTTGTGACATCTTTTTCTAGTTTTGGTTTCAGGGTGATGGTGGCCTCGCAGAATGAGTTTGGGAGTGTTCCTCCGTCTTCTGTATTCTGGATGAGTTTGAGAAGGATAGGTGTTAGCTCTTCTCTAAATGTTTGATAGAATTCACCTGTGAAGCCATCTATTCCTGGGTGTGTTTTTTTTGGAAGATTTTTAATCACAGTCTCAATTTCAGTGCTTGTGATTGGTCTGTTTA
The DNA here is from genome assembly GCF_028564815.1 of Eubalaena glacialis. Lineage (NCBI taxonomy): Eukaryota > Metazoa > Chordata > Mammalia > Artiodactyla > Balaenidae > Eubalaena > Eubalaena glacialis. The sequence goes on along the minus strand of NC_083736.1, from coordinate 56,837,627 downwards.
TATACTCTATTTCTTCCTGGTTCCGTCTTGGAAGTTTGTGCATTTCTAAGAATTTGTCCATTTCTTCCAGGTTGTCCATTTTATTGGCATAGAGTTGCTTGTAGTAATCTCTCATGATCGTTTGTATTTCTGCAGTGTCATTTGTTACTTGTCCTTTTTCATTTCTAATTCTATTGATTTGAGTCTTCTCCCTGTTTTTCTTGATGAATCTGGTTAGTGGTTTATCAATTTTGTTTATCTTCTCAAGGAACCGGTTTTACTTTTATTGATCTTTGCTATTGTTTCCATCATTTCTTTTTCATTTATTTCTGATATGAGTTTTATGATTTCTTTCCTTCTGCTAACTTTGGGGATTTTCTTCTTTCTCTAATTTCTTTAGGTGCAAGGTTAGGTTGTTTATTTGAGATGTTTCTTCTTTCTTAAGGTAGGATTGTATCGCTATAAACTTCCCTCTTAGAACTGCTTTTGCTGCATCTTATAGGTTTTGGTCGTCGCGTTTTCATTGTCATTTGTTTCTAGGTATTTTTTTTATTTTCTCTTTGATTTGTTCAGTGATCTCTTGGTTATTTAGTAGTGTATTGTTTGGCCTCCATGGGTTTGTATTTTTTACAGTTATTTTCCTGTAATTGATATCTAGTCTTATAGTGTTGTCGTCGGAAAAGATACTTGATACGATTTCAATTTTCTTAAATTTATCAAGGCTTGATTTGTGACCCAAGATACGATCTATACTGGAGAATGTTCCATGAGCACTTGAGCAGAAAGTGTATTCTGTTGTTTTTGGATGGAATTTCCTATAAATGTCAATTAAGTCCATCTTGTTTAATGTATCATTTAAAGCTTGTGTTTCCTTAATTATTTTCAGTTTGTATGATCTGTCCATTGGTGAAAGTGGGGTGTTAAAGTCCCATACTATGATTGTGTTACTGTCGATTTCCCCTTTCTGGCTGTTAGCGTTTGCTTTATGTATTGAGGTGCTCCTATATTGGGTGCATAAATATTTACAATTGTTATATCTTCTTCTTGGATTGATCCCTTTATCATTATGTAGTGTCCTTCTTTGTCTCTTGTAACAGTCTTTATTTTAAAGTCTATTTTGTCTGATAAGAGAATTGCTACTCCATCTTTCTTTTGAATTCCATTTCCATGGAATATCTTTTTCCTTCCCTTCCCTTTCCATCTGTATGTGTCCGTAGGTCTGAAGGGGTGTCTTGTAGACAGCATATATACTGACCTTGTTTTTGTTATCCATTCAGCCATTCTGTGTCTTTTGGTTGGAGCATTTAACCCATATACATTCAAGGTAATTATAGATATGTATGTTCCTATTACCATTTTCTTAATTGTTTTTGGTTTGTTATTGTATGTCTCTTCCTTCTCTTGTGTTTCCTGTCTAGAGAAGTTCCTTTAGCATGTGCTGTAAAGCTGGTTTGCTGGTGCAGAATTCTCTTAGCTTTTGCTTGTCTGTAAAGGTTTTAATCTCTCCCTAAAATCTGAATGAGATCCTTGCTGAGTAAAGTAATCCTGGTTGTAGGTTTTTCCCTTTCATCACTTTAAATATCTCCTGCCACTCCCTTCTGGCTTGCAGAGTTTCTGCTGAAAAATCAGCTGTTAACTTTATGGGAATTACCTTGTACGTTATTTGTTGTTTTTCCCTTGCTGCTTTTAGTATTTTTCTTTGTATTTAATTGTTGATAGTTTGATTAATATCTGTCCTGAAGTGTTTCTCCTTGGATTTATCCTGTATGGGACTCTCTGTGCTTCCTGGACTTGATTAACTATTTCCTTTCCCATATTAGGGAAGTTTTCAACTATAATCTCTTCAAATATATTCTCAGCCCCTTTCTTTTTCTCTTCTTCTGGGACCCCTATAATTCGAAAGTTGGTGCATGTAATATTGTCCCAGAGGTCTCTGAGACTGTCCTCAATTCTTTCATTCTTTTTTCTTTATTCTGCTCTGCAGTAGTTATTTCCACTATTTTATCTTCCAGTTCACTTATCCGTTCTTCTGCCTCAGTTATTCTGCTATTGATCCCTTCTAGAGAATTTTTAATTTCATTTATTGTGTTGTTCAGAATTGTTTGTTTGCTCTTTAGTTCTTCTAGGTCCTTGTTAAACGTTTCTTGTATTTTCTCCATTCTATTTCCAAGATTTTGGATCATCTTTACTATCATTACTCTCAATTGTTTTTCACATAGACTGCCTATTTCCTCTTCATTTTTTTGGTCTGGTTCGTTTTTACATTGCTCCTTCATCTGCTGTGTGTTTCTGTGTCTTCTCATTTTCCTTAGCTTATTGCGTTTGGGGTCTCATTTTTGCAGGCTGCAGGTTCGTAGTTCCTGTTGTTCTTGGTGTCTGCACCCAGTGGCTATGGTTGTTTCAGTGGGTTTTGTGTCTTGAAGTATTTTTGTGATTCTATTTTTGATCCATTGTTTGAGTGTTTTGTTTAATTTCTACCACTTTGTGAATGTGTCCATTTAACTTCTCTTAGTGATTTCTAACTTTATCCTGTTTTGGTTGGAGAAGATATTTTGTATGATATCTATGTTTTAAATCTATTGAGACAATTTTGGCCTACCATATGGTATCTCCCAGGAAAAGTCCCATGTACACTTGAGAAGATTGTGTATGCTTTTGTTTTTGGGTAGAGTATTCTGTATATGTCTGTTTGATGTGGCTAATTTTTACATTAATTCTTCTACTTCCTTAATATCTCCTGTGTGGTTGTTCTGATATTTTTAGTGAGATATTGAAGTCTACAGTTATTAATATAGACCTGCCTCTTTCTCCCTTCCATTCTGTCCCTTTTCTCTTCATGTGTTTTTATATTTTGCCATTAGGTGCATAAATGTTTACAGTTTCATATATTCTTGCTGTTTCATATTTTTAAAATATATAATGTCCTTTGTCTCTTGCAATCTTTTGTATTTAAAGTCTATTTTATCTAATATTACTATAGCCACCCTGCTCTACTCTGGTTACAAGTTGCATGGAATAGCTTTTTCTATCCTTTTAATCTCAGTCTATTTGTGCTTTGGATCTCAAGTGAGTGATTTGTAGACAGCATTTAGTTGGAGTATGTGGTTTAATCCATTATGTTAATCTCTGTCTTTTGATTGAAGAGTTAAATCCATTTACTTTTAAGGTAATTACTGATATGAAAGGAGTTATTTCTGTCATTGTGCTATTTGTTTCTTAGATGTCTTATAGCTTTTTGGTCTATCATTTCTTGCATTACCGTGTTATTTGGGTTTAGTCAATTTTTTTTGTAGTGAAATATTTAAGTTCCTTTCTCGTGTTATTTTGCCTATAGTCTCTAGCGGTTTTCGTTTTGGTTACCATGGGGATTACATTTTAATATCCCAAAGTTATAACATTCTTATTTGAACTTATATCAACTTGACTTCAATAACATAAAAAACTATGGCCTTTTCCAGTTTCATCCCTACCCCTTTCAGTAGTTGAAGTCACAAAGGTATATCATTATACATGGCCCCCAAAGTATAAACTAATAATTCTTTTACTTGCATTAGTCTCTTAAGTTACATAGGAAACAAAATGTGAAGTTACACACCCGAGTTACAATAATACTAGCTTTTAGACATATACTTGTTTGTTTTTTAAATTAATTAATTAATTAATTAATTTATTTATGGCTGTGTTGGGTCTTCGTTTCTGTGCGAGGGCTTTCTCTAGTTGTGGCAAGTGTGGGCCACTCTTCATCGCGGTGCATGGGCCTCTCACTATTGTGGCCTCTCTTGTTGCGGAGCACAGGCTCCAGACACGCAGGCTCAGTAATTGTGGCTCACGGGCTTAGCTGCTCTGCAGCATGTGGGATCTTCCCAGACCAGGGCTCGAACCCGTGTCCCCTGCATTTTCAGGCAGATTCTCAACCACTGCGCCACCAGGGAAGCCCTACTTGTTTGTTTTTAAATGTTTTATCCCTTAAATCATGTAGAAAACAAAAAGTGGAGTTACAAATCATTGTTACAGTAATACTAGTTTTTACCTTTTTATATTTATTTACTTTTATTGAGGTCTTTATTTCTTCATTCAGCTTCAAGTTACTGTCTGCTATGCTTTTATTTTATGCTGAAAGCCAGGTATAGTGCTAACAAACTCAGCTTTTGTTTATCTGGTAATGTCTTAAATTCTTCATCACTTTTGAAGGAAAGTTTTACCAGATATAGGATTCTTGGTTGATTTTTATTTTTCTGTTAACACTTTGAATCTATTAACCCACTGCCTTTTGGTCTCCAAAGTTATGATGAAAAATCTGATGATAATATCATAGAGGATCCCTTCTATGTTATGATTTTCTTCTCTCTTGATGCTTTGAAGAGTCTCTGTCTTTGGGTTTTGAAGTTCAATTATAATATGTCTCAGTGTGGGTCTCTTTGAGTTACCCTTACTCAGATATTTTTGAGCTTTTGAATGTTTATATTCATGTATTTCATCAAAATTTTCAAGTATTTATCCAATATTTCTTCAAATATTCTCTTTTCTTTCTTGCTTCCCTTCTGGGACTCCCACAATACATGTATTGATTCATTAAATGCCTCCCTCAGTTTCCTTATATTTTGTTCATTTTTCTTCAATCTTTTTTCTTTCTGTTCTTTAGGCTTTATAATTTTTATTGTCCTATCTTCAAATTCATGAAGACTTTCTTCTGTTTACTCAAGTCTATCTAAGAATTCCTCTAGTGAATTTTTAATTTCAGGTATTGTACATTTCAGCTACAGAATTGCCTTTTGATTTCTATTTAGTTTTGTATCTCTTTACTGATATTTCCATTTTGTTCATACATTGTTTTACTGACGTTCTCCACATCTTCCTTTAGTTCTTTGAGCATCTTTAAGATAGTTGTTTAAATTTTTTGTCAAGTATATCTGCCATCAGGACTTTTATAGGGACAGTTTTAGTTATTTTTTCCCTTTGAATGAGCGATTCATTGCAGTTCTTTGTATGTCTTGTGATTGCCTTGTTGAAAACTGGACATTTGAATCTGAAAATATAGTAAGTCTAGAGATCATATTATCCCGTTTCTCTATGGTTTGCAACTTTTGTGGGTTTTTGACCGTTGGCTTAAAATTTTTTTTAATACATTGTCTCGTGGCAAGCATCAGCCTGAGGTGCACATTTAAGGTCTTGTCAGATCTTTTCTGAAATTTTACTAGGCATGCATGGTCATGTTCTAATTTTTCTTGTATATGCACTTCTTTTGTGATGTTCTAGTCCTTAATATCTGTCTCCAGAAGAGGAAAAGACGAAAAGGGGGGGGGCGTGTGTTAACACTTTAAATATCTTAGAAGTCACTCAGCCTGATGGGAAAGAGCTTGCAACAATGGATGGAGGTTCAACTACAGTCATTATCTGCCTCTTTGTCTACATCTCTGTGATCACCAGCAGAAATCAGAGTACAGTTCCCTAGTATTTGTAGGGCAGGGTCTTTTGTGTCTGCCCTGAGCTCCATGAGCTGCATGCAAGCTGCTATGGAAACTCATTCACATCTGCCTTCCTGGGGGTGTGTTACAGGTAGCTTCTCCTATGCTAAGAGTTATAATGAACAAAATGAACCACAATTTATTATCCAAGGCTTCCTCTGGAAATTGCAAGCTTTCAATATTCTCCATAGTTCCAAAAGAGTTACATCAGAGAGAGTCTGTCAGTGCAATTGTTGTCTAGGTGGAGATAGACCCCTGATGTGTGCTATTTTATTAACGCTTCCTGCTTTTTTAGCCTGAGTTCCACATTAGGTAAAATAGAGATGATAGCCTTGTGCTAGTCCTTCCAGTAGTGCCCAGAAAGTTTAGAACAGACAGGTATAATAATTTTTATTAAGGTTTGCTTTTATCTTTCTAGAACCAGGGAAGTAGTCCCCACACTGGCAATGCAAGCTTCTGTGTCTTCCAAAACCAAGCCACTATTGTTCCCCAAAGCGGTGTGGCAAGGGCAAATAAAATAAACACAAACATTTCTAAAATTTTGAGGAGTCTTTTTCTTGATTCAGCATATGCTTGATGGTAGTAAAGTTTGGCTGTTTTCCAGAGTTCTAATGAAATTGCTTCTCAATTTCTGTTTGTTGTTCTCCTTCCATGGAGGAACTAGAAATTTAAGCTTCCTACTCTGCCACATTGCTGATATCACTTTCTCATTCAGTTTCAATTTACATTTCTCTGACAACTAATCATGTTGAGCATCTTTTCATGTGATTATTGTTGTTTTTGTTTTTTTGTCCAAGGTCACTTTCAAGTCTTTTTCTCCCACTTATTGGCTTTTTTTGTCTTATTACAAAATTCTTGTAACATATTTTTTATGTATTTTGAAGACAAATTTTTTATGAGATCTATGTATTGTCATTTTTTCTCCTTATATTTGCATTAATTTTTTGTAATGCTGTATTTCAAGAGCAAAATGATTAAATTAAATCAAGTACACTTTATGAATTTTTTTGATATTAAGATATCTTTTCATATTCCAAAGGTGCAAAGATATTCTCCTATATTTTCTCTAGGAATTTTATAGTTTGGGCTTTTATGTTTACATCCTTATCCATTATGAGTTATTTTTTGTTTAGATTGTTATGTATGAGTCAAGACACAGAGAGATTGTTTATTTTTCAATAGTGTTATTCCCAATTATTCCAGGAAAATTTATTGAAAAATATTTGTATCATCACTGAATTTTATTGGTGTCTCATAAAAATTAATGTATCTTATATGTGGCTGTATTTCTACACTCTATTCTGTTTTATAGACCTATTTTGTGACATTTGGCATACTAAATTAATGTAGCTTCACACAAGGTTTAATTTTTACATTTCTTCTTTAAAATTTTTATTAGAGTATAGTTGATTTACAATGTTGTGTTAGTTTCTGCTGTACAGCAAAGTGTATCAGTTATATGTAAACATATATCCACACTTTTTTAGATTCTTTTCCCATAAAAGTCATTACAGAGTATTGAGAAGAGTTCCCTGTCCAATACAGTAGGTCTTATTAGTTATCTATTTTACATATAGTAGTGTGTATTTGTCACTCCCAGTCTCCCAATTTATCCCTCTCCCACCCGTTTTACTCCCTGGTAACCATAAATTTGTTGTCTGCATCTGTGACTCTATTTCTGTTTTGTAAATAAGTTCATTTGTACAATTATTTTTAGATTCCACATATGAGCAATATCCTATGATATTTGTCTTCCTCTTTCTGAATTCTTTCACTCAGTATGACAACCTCTAGGTCCATCCATGTTGTTGCAAATGGCATTATTTTGTTCTTTTTTATGGCTGAGTAATATTCCATTGTATATATGTACCACAACTTCATTACCATTCCTCTGTCAATGGACATTTAGGTTGCTTCCATGTAGTGGCTATTGTAAATAGTGTGCAATGAACATTGGGGTGCATGTATCATTTCGAATTATGGTTTTCTCCAGGTATATGCCAAGGAGTGAAATTTCAGCATCATATGGTAGATCTATTTTAGTTTTCCAAGGAACCTCCATACTGTTCTCCATAGTAGCTGCACCAATTTGCATTCACACCAACAGTGTAGGAAGGTTCCCTTTTCTCTATGCCCTCTCCAGCATCTATTGTTTGTAGAGATTTGGTGATGGCCATTCTGACTGGTGTGAAGTAATATCTCACTATAATTTTGATTTACATTTCTCTAATAATTAATGATGTTGAGTATCTTTACATATGCTTTTTGGCCATCTGTATGTCTTCTTTTTAGACATGTCCCTTTAGATTTTCTGCCCATTTTTTGATTGGGTTGTTTGTTTATTTCATATTGAGCTTCATGAGCAGCTCAATATTTTGGAGACTAATCCTTTGTCAGTCACTTTGTTTGCAAATATTTGTTCCCATTCTGTGAGTTGTCTATTCGTTTTGATTATGGTTTCCTTTGCTGAGCAAGAGCTTTTAAGTTTAATTAGGTTCCATTTGTTTATTTTTGTTTTTATTTTCATTACTCTAGGAGGTGGATCAAAAAAGATCTGGCTGCAATTTATGTCAGAGAATGTTCTGCCTATGTTTTCCTATAGTTTTATAGTATCGACATTATATTTAGGTCTTTAATCCATTTTGAGTTTATTTTTGTGCATGGTGTTAGGGAGTGTTCTAATTTCATTCTTTTACATGTAGTTGTCCAGTTTGCCCAGCACCAATTATTGAAGAGACTGTTTTTACTCCATTGTATATTCTTGCCTCCTTTGTCATAGATTAGGTGACCATAGGTGCTTGGGTTATCCTTTTCCATTGATCTATATTTCTGTTTTTGTGCCATAATGTTTTAATGACTGTAGCTTTGTAGTGTAGTCTGAAGTCAGGGAGTCTGATTCCTCCAGCTCCGTTTTTCTTTCTCAAGTTTGCTTTGGCTATTCGTGGTCTTTTGTGTTTCCATGCAAATTGTAAATTTTTTTGTTTTAATTCTGTGAAACATTCCATTGGTAGTTTGATAGGGATTGCATTGAATCTGTAGATTGTTTTGGGTAGTATAGTCATTTTCACATTGTTGATTCTTCCAATCCAAGAACATGGTATATCTCTCCACTGTTTGTATCATCTTTGCTTTCTTTCATCTGTATCCTATAGTTTTCTGAGTACAGGTCTTTTGCCTCCTTAGGTAGGTTTATTGCCTCCTAGTTATTTTATTCTTTTTGATGTGATGCTAATTGGGGTTGTTTCCTTAATTTCTTTCTCTGATCTTTCTTTATTAGTGTATAGGAATGCAAGAGATTTCTGTGTATTAATTTTGTATCCTGTAACTTTACCCAATTCATTGATGAGCTCGGTAGCTTTCGGGTAACATCTTTTGGATTTTCTACGTATAGTATCATGTTGTCTGCAAACAGTGACAGTTTTATGTCTTCTTTTCCAATTCAGATTCTTTTTATTTCTTTTTCTTCTCTGATTGCCGTGGCTAGGACTTCCAAAACTATGTTGAATAAAAGTGGTGAGAGTGGACATACTTGTCTTGTTCCTGATCTTAGAGGAAATGATTTCAGTTTTTCACCATTGAGAATGATGTTTGCTGTGGGTTTCCCATATATGGCCTTTATTATGTTGAGTTAGTTTCCCTCTATGCCCACTTTCTGGAGAGTTTTTATCATAAATCAGTGTTGAATTTCATCAAAATCTTTTTCTGCATCTCTTGAGATGGTCATATGGCTTTTATTCTTCAGTTTGTTAATGTGGTGTATCCATTGATTGATTTATGTATATTGAAGCAAGCTTGCATCCCTTGGATAAATTGCACTTGATCATGGTGCATTATCTTCCTAATATGTTGTTGGATTCTGTTTGCTAGTATTTTGTTGAGGATATTTGCATCTATGTTCATCAGTGATATTGGCCTGTAATTTTGTTTTCTTTGTGGTATCTTCGTCTGTTTTTGGTGTGATGGTGATTGTGACCTTCTTGAATGAACTTGAGAGTGTTCCTTCTGCAATTTTTTGGAAGAATTTGAGATGGACAGGTATTAACTCTTCTCTAAATGTTTGATAGAATTCGCCTGTGAAGCCTTTTGGTCCTGGACTCTTGTTTGTTGGTAGTTTTTTAATCATAATGTCAATTTCAGTACTTGTGATTGGTCCATTCATATTTTCTATTTCTTCTTGCTTCAGTCTTGGAAGGTAGTACTTTTCTAAGAATTTGTCCATTTTGTCTAGGTTGTCCATTTTTTTTGGTGTATAATTACCTGTAATAGTCCCTTATGATCTTTTGTATTTCTGTGGTGTCTGTTGTAACTTTTCCTTTTTCATTTCTAATTTTATTGATTTGAGTCGTCTCCCTTTTTTTCTTGATGAGTCTGGCTAAAGGTTTATCAATTTTGTTTATCTTCTCCAAGAACCATCTTTTAGTTTCATTGATCTTTGCTATTGTTTTCTTCATCTCTATTTCATTTATTTCTGTTCTGATCTTTACGATTTCTTTCCTTATACTAACTTTGGGTTTTGTTTGCTCTTCTTTATCTAGTTTATTTAAGTGTGAGGTTAGGTTGCTTATTTTAGATTTTTCTTGTTTCCTGAGGTAGGATTATATTGCTATAATCTTCCCTCTTAGCACTACTTTTGCTGTGTCCCATAGGTTTCGGAGCATCATGTTTTCATTGCCATATGTCTCTAGGTATTTTCTGATTTCCTCTTTGATTTGTTTCAGTACTCCATTGGTTGTTTAGTAACATATTGTTTACCTTCCATGTGTTTGTGTTTTTTAGTTTTTTTCCCTGTAATTGATTTCTAATTTCATCACACAATGTTTAATATCTGATAATGTAAGTACTCTAACTTTGTTGTTCTTATTATTTTTCTCTTAGTTTGTGCAAAACTAATACTCTTTTTTGGTTTGTTTTGTTTCAAGACCCAATTCAGTACCATGTACTATTTTTCATTATGCCCCTTTATTCCCCTCAGTGGCAGTTTCTCAGAGTTTCCGGTTTTTTATGACCTCAAGACATTCAAAGAGTATTCATTAGGTATTTTGTAGAATGTTTATCAATTTAAGACTTCTGTTTGTTTTTTTTTAACAATATGGTGTTTTCTATTTTTGGCAAGAATACCACAGATGTGATGTGTCCTTCTCATTGCATATTATCAAGTGTTACATTATGCTGTCATGATTCATTTCTTGTGATGTAAACATTGATCATTTGGTGAAGTGGTTTCACTACTGGAGGTTACTTTGGGTTTTTTTTCCCCAATTTTATACTCTTTTCTGTGAAATCCATGACCTCAATGAAGTTGAAATTCAATAAGCCTGGAATTAAACTCCACCTCCTGTGGGGAGAAGATTTAAGGGCTTTTAAAACCTTCACAGCAGTTAATAAATATTTTGGGAGAGAATCTTTGAAGCTCTGAAAATATCTTGTTTATTCTGAACCAATCAATGACAAAATTTAAGTCTGTATGTATAATTAAATTATCTATTTCTTCCTTCAATTCCAGCAGATTTTTTCCCCATGTCTTTTCAGGCTTTGAATTGATGTGCATATAAGTTTATATATTGAATCTTTTGTCATTATACAATGCCCTTCTTTGTCTATAGTAACATTTTTTTGTCTTAATTCAATTTTGCCTGTTATTAGTACATGTAATCTCATTCTATTTTGGATACTGTATATCTTTTCCCTTCGTATTACTTTCAACCTATTTGTGTCTTTTAATCTAAATCATGTTTTGTATAAATAACATATAGTTGGATCATTTAAAAAATTAATTCTACCAATATTCACCTTTAAATTGGAATGTTTAATACATTATCACTTAATGTAATAATTGGAAAGATGTTATTTATTACCATTTTGCTATTGCACTTCTAAAAGTCTTATTTTTTCCAAATTCATCTATACCTCCATTACTGCATCTTTGGTATTAAAGAGAGTTTCTAATATATCTTTTTAATTTCTTTGTAACTTCCTTTATTATATATTTCATTTTTTAGCTTTAATGAGTCACTATTGACAAATAAAATATATAAACTTTACCTGATTTGGCATTTCATTACAAAAATATGTCTAAATCAGTATATTCATTACACTGATTAATATATTTGTTACAAAAGGTCTTTCAATTACAAAAATAAAGACTTTTTTTCATACTTGGGAAGGAGGGATGAAGAAATATTTTTGTCACTAGATTTAATGTACCTGGGCTCTGACTCACCCTTAATGCTTCATTTGCTGCAAATGAAGCAAATCTTCCAGAAATTTCCTTCTGATGGGGACCTGGCTCCCTCCCTCCTTCCAAGGCTTCCTACTAAGTAATGTTCAAGCTGCCATTCTAGATATGTTCACCACATGGCACAGACCTTCAATTTCTGAATCTTCTCCAGTGAAAAAATATTATTTGGGAAAAGGAAAGAAAAATCTATTAAAATTATTTTGCATTGTGAGTGGTGAAGAAACATATAAAACAAAATTATGCTTAAATTGTTTTACCTAAAAAAGTGTATATGTGTAAGGTGTACAATGTTTTGCTATATGTATACATTGTAAAATGATTACCACAAAATACCATAATCTATCACCTCATTTACTTATCTTTGTGTTTGTGTGTGTGTGTGTTTGTGTGTGTGAGAACACTTGAGATATATTCTCTTAGAAATCTCTTAGAAATTTTCAAGTAAATAATACATTATAATTAGCTATAGTCACCTTGCTAGACATTAGGTCTCCAGAAATTATTCATCTTATAAAAAATTCTATAACCTTTGATCAACATCTCCCCTTTTACCACCACCTCCCCAGGTACTGGTAACTAGCATTCTACTTTCTATTACAATAAGATCAACTTTTTTTTTTGAGGTTGCACATATAAGTGAGATTATGTGGTATTTGTCTTTCTATATATGGTTTATTTCACTTAGCATAATGTCCACCAGGTTCACTTGCATTGTTGCAAATTATGGGGTTTCCTCCTTCTTTAAGGCTGAATAATATTTTACTGTAGATATATACATAGACAGATAGAAAGAGATATATAGTTATACCACATTTCCCTTGTTTATTGATTTGTATACAGACACTTAGAATGTTTACATATCTTGCCTAGTGTGAATAATGTTATAAACACGGGAGTGCAGCTATCTCTTTAAGACACTGATTTAATTTCCTTTGAATATAATACCCAGAAGTGATGTGGATCATATGGTAGTTTTACTTTTATTGTTTTGAGAAATTTCCTTAGTGGTTTACATAATGTCCGTACCAATTTGCACTACCACTAGCATACAAGGGTTTCTTTTTCTTCACATCCTGGTCAAAAACTTATATTTTGACTTTTTGATAATAGGTATCCTAACAGGTATGAGGTGATATCTCATTATAGTACTGATTTGCATTTTCCCAATGACTAGTAATGTTGAGCATGTTTTCATATACCTGTTGACTGTATGTCTTCTTTGGAAACATGTTTTTCCAAGTTCTTCAGCCATTTTTAATAAGGTTAATTTTTTGTGCCATTGAGTTGCATGAATTTCATGTGTATTTTGGATATTAACCTCTTATTAGATATAGGGTTTGTAAATATTTTATCCCATTCCATAGGTTGCCCTTTTATTTTGTTGTTCATTTCCTTTGTTGTGCAGAATTTTTTGGTTTGATGTAGTACCACTTGTTTATTTTTGCTTTTATTCTCTGTGCTTTTGGTACAAGGTTTTTAAAAAATCCTTACCAGGACCAATGCCAAGGAGCTCTTCCTCTATGTTTATCTTAGAAGTTTTAAAGTTTCAAGACTAATCCATTTTGAGTTGATTTTTCTGTGTGTAATAGATACGGATCCCATTTTATTTTTTGCATGTGAACGTACATTTTCTCAGCAAAATTTATTGAAGAGACTATACGTTCTCCATTTTGTATTCTTAACATCTTTGTAAAAAAAATTAGTTGACCATAAATACGAGGGTTTATTTCTGGGCTCTATATTCTGTTCCATTGATTTATGTGTTTGATTTTATGCCTGTACTATACTCTTTTGATTACTATAGATTTGTAACATACTCCAAAGTAAAAAATGTGTGAGGCTGCCAGCTTTGTCTTTTTTGCTCCAGATTCTTTTGAGCTATTTGAGCTGTTTTTTTGCATACAAACCTTAGAATTACTTTTTTCTATTTATGTAAATAATGCTATTGAAATTTTCATAGGGATCCCTGTACGTTGTTTTCAGTAGAATGGAAAATTTAACAAATTAATTATTCCATTTCATGAACAAAGGATATCTTTCCTTTTATTTGTGTCTTACTAGATTTATTTCATTTTTTAAAAAATTTTTGTGTACAGATTTTTCACCTCCTTGGTTAAATTTATTACTACCTATTTTATTTTTTGATGTTATTGAGGCTATTGTAAATATGTTTGCTTTATTAATTTGGGGGGATACTTTATTGTTAGTGTATATAAATTCAACTGTCTTAAATGTTGATTTAGTATCCTGAATTTTGCTAAGTTTGTTTATTAGTTTTAACAGTGTTTTGGTGAACTCTTTAAGGTTTTCTACATATAAAATCATGTCATCTGCAAACAGAGACAGTTTTACATCTTCCTTTCCAATTTAGATGTCTCATTTCTTTTTCTTTTCTAATTGCCCTGCTAGGACTTCCAGTACAATGGTGAATGGAAGAAATGAAAAAGTAGTTAACTTCGTCTTGTCCTGATCTTAGAAAATAAGCTTTTAGCTTTTCACCATTGAGTATGATGTTAGCTCTGGACTTGTCATATATTGCCTTTATTATGTTGAGGTTCATTCCTTCTATAGCTAATTTCTTGAGACTCCTTATCATGAAAAGATGTTGAATTTTGTCAAATGCTTTTTCTGCATATATTCAGATAATAATATTTTTCATTTATTGTGTTAATGTAGTGTATCACACATATCAATTTGCATATTTTCAGCCAACCTGACATTGCAGGGATAAATATCTCTTGATCACAGTGTAAGACCCTTTTAATGTATAGCTAAATTCAGATTTCTGATCTTTTGTATAGGATTTTTGCACTATGCTTATCAGAAATATTGGCCTGTAATTTTTCTATTCTTGTAGTGTCTTTGTCTGGATTTGGTATGAGGGTAAACTTGGCCTCAAAAATTGAGTTTAAAAGTCTTCTCAATGTTTTATTTTATGGAAGAGTTTGAGAAAGACTGGCACAAATTCTTCCTTAAATGTTTAGTGGAGAACATCAGTGAAGACACTTGGTCTCTATTTTCTTTGCTGAAAGCTGTATGAGTTTTTTAAAAACATATTTATGTAATAAACCCTTGTCAAATATATGGTTTGCAAATATATTCTCCCATTCAGTAGGATGTGCATTCATTGTGCTGACTGATTCTATTGTTCTGCAGAAGATTCTTAGTTTGATGTAGTTCCACTTATTGGTTTTTGCCTTTGTTGCTTGTGCATTTGATGTTATATCAATTTTTTTCCCCCAAAGCCAATGTCAAGGAGCTTTTCTCCTGTTTTCTTCTAGGAGTTTTAAATTCAGGTCTAACATTTAAATATTTAATCCATTTCTAGTTAATTTTTGTGAGTGGTGTAAGATAGGGGTCTGATTTCATTTTTCTGCATGTGATAACCCAGTTTTCTCACCACCATTTGTTGAAGACTATCCTTTCCTGACTCCCCTGTCAAATATTAGTTGACCATATACAAGGGAGTTTATTTGTGGGACTATCAATTCTATTCCATTGGTCTATATGCAAGCTGTTTTGAACAATTAAGCTTTGTAATATAGTTTGAAATCAGGAAGGGTGATGCCTCCAGTTTTTCTTAGGATTGCTTTTTATACTGGGTGTTTTTTCTTTTTTCTTGTGGTTCCATATAAATTTTAGGATTGGCCTTTTCTATTTGTGTGAAAAATGCTGTTGGAATCCTGATAAGGATTGTAATTAATCTATAAATTATTTTGGTTTGTATA
The DNA here is from genome assembly GCF_028564815.1 of Eubalaena glacialis. Lineage (NCBI taxonomy): Eukaryota > Metazoa > Chordata > Mammalia > Artiodactyla > Balaenidae > Eubalaena > Eubalaena glacialis. Next base: position 56,822,217 of record NC_083736.1, on the reverse strand, counting down.
GATATTTTAATATTAATTCTTCTGATCTTTGATCACAAGATATCTTTATATTTGCTTGTGTCTTCTTCAGTTTCTTTCATTAGAGTCTTGTATTTCAGTGTACAAATTTTTCACTTCCTTATTTAAAATTTTAAAGTATTTTATTCTTCTTGATGCTGTAAATGGGATTGTTTTCTTTATTTTAAGCTATATTATTGTTATATATAGAAATGCAACTGATTTTTACCTGTATGTTGATTTTTTTTATCCTACTTTACTGAATTTATTGATTAGTTTTAACAATTTTGTTGGGTTTTAGAATTCTCTATATATACAATCACTTCATATGGAAACAGATAACTTTACTCCATTTCCAATTTAGATGTCTTTTTAAAAAATTGTCTAATTGCTTTAGCCAGAACTTCCAGTACTATGTTGAATAAAAGTGGTGAGAGTGGGTGCCCTTGTCTTGTTTCTGATCTTAGAGGAATAGCTTTGAACAGTTCATTGTTGAGTATAATGTTAGCTGTGAACTTGTCATATATGGTCTTTATTATGTTGAAGTATGTTCCTTCTATACCCAATTTGTTGAGAGTTTCTTTTTTTTATCATAAAACAGTGTTGTACTTTGTCAAATTCCTTTTCTGCATCTATTGAGATAATTATATGATTTTTATCTTTCATTCTATTGATGTGGTGTATCATTGACTGATTTGTGTAAGTAGAGCATCTTTTTACCGTGATGTTGAATTCACTTTGCTAATATTTTCTTGAGAATTTTTGCATCTAAAATTATTGGGGGTAGTGGTCTGTAGTTTTCTTTTCTGGTAGTGTCTATATGTCTTTGGTGTCAGGGTACTGCTGGCCTCATAGAATGAGTTTGGGAATGCTCCCTTCCCTCTGATTTTTTGGGAACAGTTGAAAAGGATCAGAGTGAATTCTTCTTTAAATATATTTAGTAGAATTTACCAGGTAAATCTATATCTGTTCTTGAACTTTTCTTAGTTGGGAAGTTTTTGATTACTGACTCAATCTCCTTATGTGTTATTGCTTCATTTATATTTCCTATTTCTTCATGATTTAGTCTCTTTTAAAAAAATATTTTTTAATGTGAACCATTTTTAAAGTCTTTATTGAATTTGTTACAATATTGCTTCTGTTTTATGTTTTGGTATTTTTGGCCCTGAGGCTTATGGGATCTTAGCTCTCTGACCAGGGATCAAACATTCACCCCTGCATTGGAAGGTGAAGTCTTAACCACCGGACTGCCAGGAAAGTCCCCATGATTTAGTCTTGGTAATCATGTTTCTAGAAATTTATCCATTTATTTTAGGTTTTCTTATTTGTTTGCATATAAAGGTTCATAGAAGTCTCTTATGATTTCTTTGATATTCATTGTAATGTCTCTTTTTGATTATCAATTTCATTTATTTGAGTCTTCTCTCATTTTTCTTAGTCTCATAATGTTTTTCAATTTTCAAAAGGTTTTTCAATGAAAAATCTTGCTCTTAGTTATTTTGATCTTTTCTGGGCTATATTTTACTTGTTTATGCTTTGATGTTTGTCATTTCTTTTTTTCAGCTAACTTTGAGCTTAGTTTGTTTTTCGTTTCTTAGTTCCTTGACATGTAATGTTACTTTGATTATTTGAGATCTTACGTTTTTCATAATATATGTATTTATCACTTTAAACTTCCCTGTTAGAACTGCTTTTGCAGCATCCCATAGGTTTTGGTACATTGTGCTTCCATTTTCATTTGTTTTGATATTTTAAAACACTTAAAAACATTTCTTCTTTGACCTATTTGTTGATCATAAATGTTTTGTTTAATTTTCACATATTTGTAAATTTTTCAGCTTTCCTCTTGTTGATTCTAGTTTTATGCCTTTATTGTCAGAAAAGATACTTGGTATAATTTCAAACTTCTTAAATTTGCTAAGACTTGTCTTGTGTTCTATCATATGATCTATCCTGGAGAATGTTCTGTGAACATTTGAGAAAAATAATATGTATTTTGCTTCTGTTAATGGAATGTTTCATATATATATATAAATATATATATATACACACACACACACACACACACACACACACACATATCTGTTAGGTCCATTTAGTCTAAAGTACATTTCAAATTCTATGTTTTCTAGTTGATTTTTTTCTCTGGGTGACCTATCCTTTGCTGAAAGTGGGGTATTGAAATCTCCTACTCTTCTTGTGTTGTCTATTTCTCCCTTCAGATCTTTTAGTATTTTCTTACTATATTTAGGTGTTCCAATTTTGGGTGCTTATATATTTATTATTACTGTATCTTCTTGATCAATTTACACCTTTGTCATTATATAATGACCTTGTTTGTCTCTAGTTACCATTCTTCACAGCTGGGGAAGCTGAGCGCTTACTCTCACACTCCCTTTCCCTTATTGGAGAGGTAATCAGCTAGTTTAGTTCTAAGCTGTGCCATCTTTGGGGAAAGGTGATCCTGGCAAAGTCAACCTGTTCCTTTTATGAACTCACTTTCATCTCAACTCGTGTTTACTCCCTCAGAGTGCTGGAATTTCTCCTCTGGAAAACTGGACTTCCACAAAGGCTTTCTTGTCTATGAACGTCTGCCCAATTCAGATGTTCCCAGACCACAGCCATGAGGTTATAGGGCTGGATCACAGGTCCTGCCATTTCCACAGTCTGTACTGAAGTCCATCTGCCTGTTGCCAGATCCACAGGTGAGCAAGACTCCTCCCAGTTTCCTTGGTGTATGGTGCTATATCTTATTACTCCCACAGAAGCACTTTGGTTCATGAATGAATGTGAGATGTTATAGAATGGAGGTACAAAAACAAGGAATGTCTTTTTCCATTATGATACTGATATCTTGAAAAGGACAGTCCCCTCAAAATATAGTACTAGGAAAAATGATTATCTACATATGAAAGAATGAAGTTGGAGCCTTATCTAGCAAGATGTACAAAAATTAAGTCTAAATGGATCAAAGACCTAAAATCATAAAATCCCTACGTGAAAACATAGGGCAAATGCTTCATGACATTGAATTTGGCAGAGGTTTCTTGGATATGACAACAAAAACACAGGCAACAAAGAAAAAATAGACAAATTCACTTCATAAAATTTTTAGAAATCTGTGCATTAAAATAATATCAACAGAGTAAAAAGGCAACTCACAGAATTGGAGGAAATATTTGAAATCATATATAACAGATTAATATCCAGAATGTATAGAAAACTAAAACTCAACAACAAAAAAATGAACGACCTGATTCAAAAATAGACAAAAACTTGAATAGACATTTCTCCAAATAAGATATACAAATTGCAATAAGCACATAAGAGATGCTCGACATCAGTAATAATTAGGCAAGTGCAAATCAAAACTACAATGAGATACCACCTCACACCCTTTAGGATGGCTACTATCTTAAAAACAGAAAATAAAAAGTGTTGGCAATGAGGTGGAGAATTTGGAACTCTTGTACACTCTTGGTGGCAGTGTGTGTTTTAGCCTCATAAAAAACAGTATAACCATTCCTCAAAAATTAAAAATAGAATTACCATACGATCCAGCAACTCCATCTCTGGGTTTACACCCAAAAGAATTGATAGCATTGCCTCAGTGAGATATTTTACACCCATGTTCATAGCAGCATTATTCATAATAACCAAAACATAGAAGTTGTCCAAGTGTCCATTGATGGATAAAGAAAATATATGTACATACAATAGAATAATTTTTAGATTTATAAAAGAAGGAAATTCTGACATATGCTACAAGGATAAGTCTTGAAGACAATATGCTAAGTGAAATAAGCCTGTCATATAAGAAAAATATTATACAATTCCATTTATATGAGATACTTAATCAAAATCATAAAGACAGAAAGTAAAAATGTGGTCATCAGGAGCTGGGGGAAGGGATGCATGGGAAATTATTATTATTATTGTATTTTTAACATCTTTATTGGAGTATAATTGCTTTACAACGGCGTGTTAGTTTCTGCTTTATAACAAAGTGAATCACTTATACATATACATATGTTCCCATATCTCTTCCCTCTTGCGTCTCCCACCCTCCCACCCTCCTTATCCCACCCCCTCTAGTTGGTCACAAAGCACAGAGCTGATCTCCCTGTGCTATGCAGCTGCTTCCCACTAGCTATCTATTTTATGTTTGGTAGTGTATATATGTCCGTGACACTCTCTCACTTTGTCACAGCTTACCCTTCCCCCTCCCCATATCCTCAAGTCCATTCTCTAGTAGGTTTGTGTCTTTATTCCCGTCTTGCCCCTAGTTCTTCATGACTTTTTTTCCCCTTAGATTCCATATATATCTGTTAGCATACGGTATTTGTTTTTCTCTTTCTGACTTATTTCACTCTGTATGACAGACTCTAACTCCATCCACCTCACTACAAATAACTCAATTTCATTTCTTTTTATGGCTGAGTAATATTGCATTGTATATATGTGCCACATCTTCTTTATCCATTCATCTGTTGCTGGACACTTAGGTTGCTTCCATGTCCTGGCTATTGTAAATAGACCTGCAATGAACATTTTTGTAGATGACTCTTTTTGAATTATGGTTTTCTCAGGGTATATGCCCAGTAGTGGGATTGCTGGGTCGTATGGTAGTTCTATTTGTAGTTTTTTAAGGAACCTCCATACTGTTCTCCATAGTGGCTGTATCAATTTACATTCCCACCAACAGTGCAAGAGTGTTTGCTTTTCTCCACACCCTCTCTAGCATTTATTATTTCTAGATTTTTTGATAATGGCCATTCTGACCAGTGTGAGATGATATCTCATTGTAGTTTTCATTTGCATTTCTCTAATGATTAATGATGTTGAACATTCTTTCATGTGTTTGTTGGCAATCTGTATATCTTCTTTGGAGAGATGTCTATTTAAGTCTTCTGCCCATTTTTGGGTTGGGTTGTTTGTCTTTTTGTTGTTGAGCTGCATGAGCTGCTTGTAAATCTTGGAGATTAATCCTTTGTCAGTTGCTTCATTTGCAAATATTTTCTCCCATTCTGAGGGTTGTCTTTTGGTCTTGTTTATGGTTTCCTTTGCTGTGCAAAAGCTTTTAGGTTTCATTAGGTCCCATTTGTTTATTTGTGTTTTTATTTCCATTTCTCTAGGAGCTGGGTCAAAAAGGATCTTGCTGTGATTTATGTCATAGAGTGTTCTGCCTATGTTTTCCTCTAAGAGTTTGATAGTGTCTATCCTTACATTTAGGTCTTTAATCCATTTTGAGTTTATTTGTGTGTATGGTGTTAGGGAGTGTTCTAATTTCATACTTTTACATGTACCTGTCCAATTTTCCCAGCACCAGTTATTGAAGAGGCTGTCTTTTTTCCACTGTATATGCTTGCCTCCTTTATCAAAGATAAGGTGACCATATGTGAGTGGGTTTATCTCTGGGCTTTCTGTCCTGTTCCATTGATCTATGTTTCTGTTTTTGTGCCAGTACCATACTGTAACTTTGTAGTATAGTCTGAAGTCAGGGAGCCTGATTCCTCAAGCTCCATTTTTCGTTCTCAAGATTGCTTTGGCTATTCGGGGTCTTTTGTGTTTCCATACAAATTGTGAAATTTTTTGTTCTAGTTCTGTGAAAAATGCCAGTGGTAGTTTGATAGGGATTGCATTGAATCTGTAGATTGCTTTGGGTAGTAGAGTCCTTTTCACAATGTTGATTCTTCCAATCCAAGAACATGGTATATCTCTCCATCTATTTGTATCATCTTTAATTTCTTTTATCAGCATCTTATAATTTTCTGCATACAGGTCTTTTGTCTCCTTAGGTAGGTTTATTCCTAGATATTTTATTCTTTGTGTTGCAATGGTAAATGGGAGTGTTTCCATAATTTCTCTTTCAGATTTTTCATCATTAGTGTATAGGAATGCAAGAGATTTCTGTGCATTAATTTTGTATCCTGCTACTTTACCAAATTCATTGGTTAGCTCCAGTAGTTCTCTTGTAGCATCTTTAGGATTCTCTATGTAAGGTATCATGTCACCTGCAAACAGTGACAGCTTTACTTCTTCTTTTCCGATTTGGATTTCTTTTATTTCTTTTTCTTCTCTGATTGCTGTAGCTAAAACTTCCAAAACTATGTTGAATAATAGTGGTGAGAGTGGGCAACCTTGTCTTGTTCCTGATCTTAGTGGAAATGGTTTCAGTTTTTCACCATTGAGGATGATGTTGGCTGTGGGTTTGTCATATATGGCCTTTATTATGTTGAGGAAAGTTCCCTCTATGCCTATTTTCTGCAGGGTTTTTATCTAAATTGCTGTTGAGTTTTGTCAAAATCTTTCTCTGCATCTATTGAGATGATCATATGGTTTTTCTCCTTCAATCTTCAATTTGTTAATATGGTGTATCACGTTGATTGATTTGCGTATATTGAAGAAGACTTGCATTCCTGGAATAAACCCCACTTGATCATGGTGTATAATCCTTTTAATGTGCTGTTGGATTCTGTTTGTTAGTATTTTGCTGAGGATTTTTGCATCTCTGTTCATCAATGATATTACTTTTCTTTCGTTGTGACATCTTTGTCTGGTTTTGGTATCAGGGTGATGGTGGCCTTGTAGAATGAGTTTGGGAGTGTTCGTCCCTCTGCTATATTTTGGAAGAGTTTGAGAAGGATAGGTGTTACCTCTTCTCTAAATGTTTGATAGAATTCGCCTGTGAAGCCATCTGCTGCTAGGCTTTTGTTTGTTGGAATATTTTAAATCACAGTTTCAATTTCAGTGCTTGTGATTGGTCTGTTCATGTTTTCTTTTTCTTCCTGGTTCAGTCTCGGCAGGTTGTGCGTTTCTAAGAATTTGTCCATTTCTTCCAGGTTGTCCATTTTATTGGCATAGAGTTGCTTGTAGTAATCTCTCATGGGAAATTACTTTTAATGAGTATAGATTTTCAGTTGTATGAGATGAAAAGTGTTATGGAGACTGATGATGGTAATGGTTTCACAGAATTATGAATGTATTAAATACCACTGAACTGTACACAGAAAAATAGTTAAGATGATAAGCTTCATATTATGTGTATTTTACCACAGCAGAAAAATGGAAAAATATATGACCCCTTCTTCACACACTAAATCCAGGTTTTTGGAAACATTTCTTAATATTTGGTGGATTATAAGGGTAGAAATTACTATTTTTGAGTCAATATGCATGCCCACACATTTAGCCCGACCTGTAGCTTTCTTACAAACCCTTCCTAAACACTAACAGTAACTTCAAGGATATAACCCTTGGAAAACACTTTCTTTTTCTGTGAATTTTATGGCTGAGTAGTTAAACAAAATGTGTGTTTTCTTCACATACTCATTTTGTTTCTTTAATTATACTTTATTGTTCTTCCTTTTAAGTGCTTCCATTTGTCATTTTCTATGAAATTTATTTCAGTATAGTTTAATGTTAATTTTACTAAAAGTTTTCAGCATGCATTTATTGGAAGAAAAGATCTCCCAAAGATCCAATGCCCAGCAGGTCTCCTGTGCTACAGATTTCTACTAACAAAAAATTCAAGCACTGACTTGGCAGCTTAGCTCTTTCTTTCTGTGAGATCTTGTTGGACCTAGGTTTTTCCAGAAGAAACCCAGCTTTACCTTGTCATCAAATCTTCAGAGTAGGCAGATCATGTTACGATCTCAAGGGTCATGGGAATGTAGAATAATATTAGCTAACATAAATTGGTAATTTGAAGAGAGATAAAATTTTAAGCAAAATATGCTTTAAAATACAAATTCCATTTTGGAATATATATACAATTTAGTATTAAAATTGTTAGTCATAAGGTTTCTTGTTAGCTCAGATTGTCATAACAAAATACCACAAATTGGGTCAGAAGTGTCAGAAATTTATTTATCTCAGTTCTGGAGGCTGGCAAGTCCAAGATCAGGGTAACAGCATGGCTAGGTTCTGCTGAAGGCTTTCTTCCCTTCTTGCAAATGGCCATCTTCTCGCTGTCTCCTTGCATGATAGAGAGAACTCTGGTATCTCTATGTATAGGGGCACTAATGTCACCATGAGGGGGGCATCCTCATGACCTCATTTAAATTTATTTATTTCCTAAAGCCCCATCTGCAAATACTTTCACATTAGGGGTAAAGGCTTCAACAAATTAATTTTGGGGGAATGTAATTTGATCCATGGCGAGTATGAAATGCATATTATTAGGGGAAATGGAGCTGTGATAAGCATATGAAAACTTTCTAAGAAAATTGTCACATAGGAATGTAAAGTCTCTTAAGAAAAAATAAATTTTGAATAAATGTAGAATAGAACATGGGCACATATTTTTATTACAACTAACATGGCAATATTGTATTTTTTAAAAAAAATTCTCAAGGTGGAAGTAGTTGAAATGGGAAAGTGGAGAAGAAGTTAATGGAAAGCTTCTTTTTCTTGTAGAGTAGAAAAGTGGAGCAAGTGGTTCAGGCTTTTGATCTTTTTATAAAAAGGAAGCCAACATAACTCTGTCATTAAAGTTAAACAATTGATCCAATTATAATAAAGCATGGTGTGGCAGAGAATGCTAGTTTCCTCCACTATTTTCTTTCTTCTTTAACAAAACCACAGTTCTCAGCAGAATACACTGTAACATGATTAAAATACTACATTTTTCAATCTCATTTGCAACTAGTTGTGGTTAAAGGACTAAATTCTATCAGTAAGATATATTTATTCAAAAAGATGTGTTTTATTCTTTCTCTCCCATCTTAAATCCCTCTGTCTAGAACACAGATGTAATGAATAGAGACTAAGCAGCCATTTTTGCCCATGAAAATGGGCTACACCTAAAGGATTAGGGAGCATGAAGCTGAAAGGAAACTGGATGCCTACTCAGTTTTTGGAAGAATGTAGACTGCCTATTACCAGACCTTTTTTTACTTAAAATAATAAAACTCTCTCTGTTTAAGCCACTGTTAAATTGTGTTTTCTATCTTACGTACCTGAATCTAATACTGACAGATGCAAGCTTTCTTCACCACATTAATACACATTGAATGAAACAGAAACAGTTTCATATTATGTTTAATGCCTTGGAATAATTGCTTTAAAATATTTGTTTTCAGTTTTATAGAACCAAAATTTTCACACAAAAATGTATATAAATATCTTCAGTAAGAATTAATTTCTCCCATGATATAATGTATCACAAAAAAAGAGCTTTTGTAAATGCTACCCAGTTAAAGTGTAATTTTGTTCTTTGCTCTGAGGCATTGCTAGCTAATTCCTTCCTCACAGTGAAGTTCCTTAGGACCATACTGAATTTTGGGCACTGAGAATAAAATTTTTGTTTAGGCTATAGTTTTTAGTCAGCCAACAGAGAATCAGAAAATGTTACACTCTGACAATATGTGCACAGCAATAAGAAAGATATGAGAAACATACATAACAAAACTTATGAAATGCAGCAAAAGCAGTACTAAGAAGGATGTTTATAGTGTTAAACATACACACTATAAAAGAAGAAAAATCTTAAAAAACCACCTAATTTTATACAAGATTTTAGGAAAAAAAACCAAACCTAAGAATAGCAAGAGGAAGAAAATAACAAACCCTAGGACAGAAATAATTCAAAAAGAGGATAGAAAAATGTCAGTAAAACTGAGTTGGTTTTTTTGAAAAGGTAAACGAAATCAAAAACCCCTTATCTAGACTAATTAGGAAGAGAAAAGACTCAAAATCAGAAAGGAAAGAGGAGACATTACAACTGATATCATATAACTAAAAAATATCATATTACTATAAACAATTATACACCAACAAATTGGATAACAGAAAAAATTGATAAATTCCTAGAAATATCCAACCTACCAAAACTGAATCATAAAGAAATATAAAATCTGAACTGACCAACAATGAAGGAGATTTCATCAGTAATAATAATTTAAAAAATCTTCCAACAAGTAAAAACCCAAGACCAGATGGCTTCATTGGTGAATTCCACCAAACATGTCAAGAACAGGATCACTAAAATGTTCTATGACAGAAGATCTTAGAATTAGGAAAATATTAATTGAGGAAGGTACAGGAGCAATAATTTGTCTTCCACGAAGTTTGGTCATACAAGGAAAGATAGAAATAAACGTAGTGACTGAGTTTAGCAGTGTTCAGGTAATGTTTTAACAAATTAGGAGACCTGAACAAAATTTCCCCTTATGGGTCAGTTTTCTCTTCACATTATATTTAAATCTCTTGAATGTGTGGTCTGACACAGTAGAGCATTTCTTTCATAATCATTAAGTCCAATACAACCCTTTCCAGGGGAAAAAGAAAACAAGTGTTAGCTGATATTATATTATAATAAAGAGATGATATTACTTCTAAAAGCGTGTCTGTAAAGCTTAGTTCATTCATTTTTGGTTTTTTCCTCCAAAAGCTGTATTGGAATTTTGTCCAGCTCTGAAATGGATAATTGAAGAAAAGTTAAATTGCGAAAGTGAGGATGATCCATTAGCCTTCTGTACTCCTGTAAGGTAAGTGAAAGCTCTTTGAGTGCTATAAAGGCTGCAAAATCTGGAAAAACAGAGCCATAGCTCCATTTCAGCAAAATTAAACTTTATACTACAACAGAAGAAGAAGAGGAGGAGGGGTGGGGGAGGAGGAGGAGGAGAAGAATCTATCTCAACAATCTATCTCAAACTTTTCAAAAAATTGAAAAAGATGGAACATTTCCAAACTGATTTTATGAGTCCACCATTAATCTGATAAAAATTCCAGAAAAATACACTACAACAAACAAACAAAAAACAGATGCCAACCATTTGCAACAACATAGATGGACTTGGAGGGTAATATGCTAAGTGAAATAGGTCAGACAGAGAAAGACAAACACTGTATGATATCACTTACATTTGGAATCTAAAAAAAAATCTAATGAATATAACAAAAAAGAAACATACTCACAGATGTAATGAACAAACTAGTGGTTACCAGTAGGGAGAGGAAAGTGGACAGAAGCAAGATAAGTGTAGGTGCTTGAGAGGTACAAACTATTGTGTATAAAATAATAAGCTACAGGATGTATTGTACAACATGGTGAATATAGCCAATATTTTGTAGTAACTATAAATGGAATATAACGTTTAAACTTTGTGAATCACTGTGTTGTACATCTGTAACTTATGTAATATTTTACATCAATATACTTCAATGAAAAAAACGGGAACAATAAACTAGATGCCAAAATCCCTAAGAAACGTATATAAAAACCCGCAACAATATACTAGCAAACCTAATTCAACAGCATATTAAAAGGCTTATACATCATGCCCAAGTGTTTTTTTACCCCTGGGATGCAAGATTGGTTCAACATCTGCAAATCAATTAACGTCATGCAACATTAACAAAAAAATGATTTAAAAATCACATCATTGTGTCATTAGATGCATAAAAAGCATTTGAAAAATTCAACATCCTTTCATGACAAAACTTTCAACAAACTAGGTATAGAAGGGATGTATCTCAACATGCTAATGACCACAGCTCAGAGCTATTATTATAATCAATGGCAAAAAAAAAACTATAAGCTTTCTTCTAAGGTCAAGGAAAAGACAAGTATGTTTATTCTCATCACTTCTATTCAACACAGTAGTGGGAGTCTTAACTACAACAATTAGAGAAGAAAAAGAAATAAATGACATAGAAATTGGAAAGGAAGGAAAGTTATCTTTGTTTTTAGGTGGCATGATAGTATATGTAGAAAACCCTAAACACACCATAAAAATCTTGTTACAACTAATAAGTAATTTGTGTAAAGTTGTCATATACAAAATCAACATACAAAAAATCAGTTGTGTTTCTATACACTAGTAACAAACTCTTTGAAGAGGAAATTAAGGGGAAAAATCCCATTTGCAATAGCATCAAAAAATATTTAGGAATAGGTTGGGATCAAGATGGTAGAGGAGTGGAAGCAGAGTTCACCACAGTCCACAGAAACATTGAAATACATCTACAAGTGGAACGATTTACACAGAACACCTACTGAGCACCAACAGAAGACCTCAGATGCCCAAAGACAAGAAAACCTCCATGTAAACAGGTACAACAAAAGGAAAAAGAAAAAGAAGGAAGCAGGATGGGGCCTGCATCCCCAGGGAAGGAGCTGTGAAAGAGGAAAAGTTCCCACACCTTGGGAAGGCTCCTCACCAGTGGAGAAATTAGACTGGATAGAGGGGGAGTTTTGGAGTGTAAGAGGAGAGAGCAGCAACTGGTTTGTGGAAGGCAAAACAGAGCGTAACCCACATAGAGGGTCAGCACCACAATACTGCACTCCCCAACCTGGCACTCCACTGTTGGTGAGGGTTGGGGTAGAGTACTGAAGCTCAGACTCTGAAGCTGAGTCCCAGGGAGAGGACCAGGGTTAGGTGCAGAAATAGCCTGAAGAAGTCGGGTCATGGCAACTGAGGGTGTACTAGGAAGAAGCCTGGGCCCGCCAGAGAGGCAGGGCACCATTATTGGAAGGCACATGAGGAGAGGGGTGGGACCACCATAAGAACTTCTATCCTTGTGAACATTCCAATGCAACAGGACACTGCCTACAGGAGCTCTGGGGCAGGCGTGAGTCACCACCGCCATCTTGGGCTCCAAAGGCCAGCACTGGCTGCCTCTTCCAGATGTGCAGGCAGAGGCCAGGCCCTGCCCCTGCTGACCTGGAAGGACACGGCAGCTCCAGCCACTAACAATTTCACAGTGGGTTACAGGACACACCCCCACTGACCTGGAAGGATGCAGACAGCTTTCGCCACTTGGAATTCTGCCAGTGGGCCACAGGACTTGCCCTCACTGACCCATAAGAGGAAGGACAGATCAAGCCACTAGGATTTCCACCAGCAGGCTCCAGACCTACCCACAATGTCACAGGATGATGCAGATAACTCTCACCACTAGGAAATCAATCAGTCAGCGGGTGCCAAGACCAGTTCCTGCTGCCCCAGGAGTGTAAGAAATCTCCCTCTACTAGGAAATCTGCCAGTGGGTTCCAGGACTTGCCTCGCTGTCCTGGAAGGGTGTGGACAACTCACCCCAATAGGAAATGTGTCAGCAGGTGCCAGGACCTGCTGCTGCTGTCCTGGAGTGTGCGGAAATCTATTGCTACTAGGAAGTCTACCAGTAGTTGCCGGGACCCACACTGCTGTCCCAGGAGTGCAAGGAAACTTCTTGCTACTAGGAAATCCAACAATGGGTACTGCAACCTTCCCTGCGGTCCTGTGAAGGCACAGATACCTATCCCCAGTAGGAAATCCACCAAGAGGAGGGGCTGAAATCACAGCTGAACACCAGGGGCTGTGTGACTCAGGAAGAAGAGCTGGAATCTCTCCTCACAGCTGTGTGAACTGTGGAGTTACACCTCTGCTGAAAGCTTCCTAAATTCAGTGCCTATGAAACATCCAAAAGGACAAAAAGTGCTCTTGCATGAGGTACGGTCTGGCTTTAGTAGTTGTGGGCTCTGTGGGCACGTACATGTGGGTGTTGGGCAAAAACAGAGTTCAAACTGCCTCCATAGCTTCCACAGGTGCACAAATACTGCACAACTACTGCAATCCTGGGACCTGAGCTCAGTGTACCTGCACCAGTGGCTGGGTGAAAACAATGCAGGAGAGTCAACAGGGCCAATTGCCTGCATATCCACACTTAAGGCAGGACCAAGAGCAGTGCCAACAACAGTATACTTTGTGAGCCCACACAAAGGATGAAAGGGGACATAACACAGCACATTCACAGGTGAACAGCTCCAGAGAAGGAATACCCAGTGGCTTCTCTCCCAGTGGGAGTGCTCCAATCCCACCTACCTCACATGACAGATCAGAATCACAGTGAACAAGCAGATCTGGGGGCCTCTACTCCAACAACTAGGGAGCAGATTCTGCCCCTGACAGGGCAGAGACAACCACAGAGCAAAGGGGAGGTCTCAGTCAATAACTAGGGCAGGCTCTGATCACAACAACACCAATCAAACCCCCTATCAAGGGGATAATGGCACAAGTTTCTGGACCAACCTAACCCACCAGGGGGCAGACACCAGAAGCAAGAGGAACTACGATCCTGCAGCCTGTGGAAAGGAGGCCATAAACACAGTAAATCTGACAAAATGAGATGACAAAGAAATATGTTGCAGATGAAGGAGCAAGACAAAAGTAAAAAAGAATTACTAAATGAAGAAGAGATAAGCAATCTATCTGAAAAATATTTCAGAGTAATGATAGTAAAGATGATCCAAGATTTGAGAAAACGAATGGAGGCATGGATCGAGAAGATACAAGAAAGTTTAACAAAGACCTAGAAGAAGTAAAGAACAAACAAACAGAGATGAACAACACAATAACTGAAATGAAAAACGCACTAGAAGGAATCAATAGCAGAATAAGTGAGGCAGAAGAATGGATAAGTGAGCTGAAAAACAGAAGGTTGGAAACTTCTGCCTCAGAAAAGAATAAAGAAAAAATAATAAAAATAAATGAGGACAGTCTAGAGACAATTGGGGCCACATTAAATGCACCAACATTCGAATTATAGGGGTCCCAAAAGAAGAAGTAAAAGAGAAAGGACCTGAGAAAATATTTAAAGAGATTATAGACAAAAACTTGCCTAACATGGGAAAGGAAATAGTCACCCAATTCCAGGAAACACGGAGGGTCCCATACAAGATAAACTGAAGGAGGAACACAGTGAGACACAGGTTAAGGAAAAAATATTATAAACAACACCGGAAAAGAAACAAATAACACACAAAAGAATCCCCATAAGGTTATCAACTGACTTTTCAGCAGCAACTCTGCAGGCCAGAAGACAGTGGCAGGGTATATTTAAAGCGATGAAAGGGGAAAAGCTACAACCAAGAATAGACTACCCAGCAAGGCTCTCATTCAGATTTGAAAGAGAAATCAAAAGTTTTACATACAAGCAAAAGCTAAGCAAATTGAGCACCACCACACCACCTTTACAACAAATGCTAAAGGAGCCTCTCTAGGCAAGAAACATAAGAGAAGAGAACAAAAGAGGAAGGGGGAAAAAAACCCTACAAAATCAAACACCAAACAATTAAGAAAATGGCAATAGGAATATACATATCGATAATTACCTTAAATGTAAATGGATTACATGGTCCAACCAAAAGACACAGTTTGGTTGAATGGATCAAAAAACAGCACCCATATATATGCTGTCTACAAGAGACCCATTTCAGACCTAGGGACACATACAGACTGAAACTGAAGGGATGAATAAAGACATTCCTTGCAAACAGAAATCAAAAGAAAGGTGGAGTAACAATACTCATATCAGAAAAAATAGACTTTAAAATAAAGACTGTTGCAAGAGACAAGGAAGGACACTACATAATGATCAAAGGATCAATCCAAGAAAAAGGTACAACAATTGTAAATATTTATGAACCCAACATAGGGGCACATCAATACATAAGGAAAATGCTAACAGCCATAAAGGGGGAAATAAAGAGTAACACAATAATATTAGGGGACTTTAACACCCCATTTACACCAATGGACAGATCATCCAGACTGAAAATTAATAAGACAACAGAAGTCTTAAATGACACATTAGAACAAATAGACTTAATAGAAGTTTATAAAACATTCCATCTGAAAGCAGCAGAATACACTTTCTTCTCAAGTGCACACAGAACATTCTCCAGGATAGATCACAACTTTGGTTACAAATCAAGCCTTGGTAAATTTAAGAAAATTGAAATAATATCAAGCATCTTTTCCAACCACAATGCTATGAAATTAGAAATCAATTACTGGAAAAAAAACTATAAAAAACACAAAAACATAGAGGCCAAACAATATGCTACTAAATAAAAAATGGATCACTGAAGATATCAAAGAGGAAATAAAAAAATACGTAGAAACAAATGCCAATGAAAACACAGCAATACAAAATCTATGGGATGCAGCAAAAGCAGTTTTAAGAGGGAAGTTTATAACAATATAATCTCACCTCAAGAAACAAGAAAAATCTCAAATAAACAACATAATTTTACACCTAAAGCCATTAGAGAAAGAAAAACAAAACCCAAAGTTACTAGAAGGAAAGAACTCATAAAGATCAGAGCAGAAACAAATGAAATAGAGACCAAGAAAACAATAGCAAAGATCACTGAAACTAAAGGCTGGTTCTTTGAAAAGCCAAACAAAATTGATAAACCTTTAACCAGACTCATCAAGAAAAAATGGGACAGGATTGAAATCAATAATATTAGAGATGAAAAAGGAGAAGTTACAACTGACACGGAAGAAATACAAAGGATCATAAGAGACTACTACAAGTAACTCCATGACAATAAGATGGAAAACCTGGAAGAAATGGACAAATTCGTAGAAAGGTGAAACCTTCCAAGACTGAACCAAGAAGAAACATAAAACATGAAGACCAATCACAAGTAATGAAATTGAAACTGTGATTAAAAATCTTGCAACAAACAAAAGTCCAGGACCAGATTGCTTCAAAGTCAAATTCTACCAAACATGTAGAGAAGAACTAACACCTATCATTCTCAAACTCTTCCAAAAAATTGCAGAGAAAGAAATACTTCCAAACTCATTCTACAAAGCCACCATCACACTGATACCAAAATCAGACAAAGATATCAAACAAAATGAAAATTACAGGCCAAGATAACTGATGAACATAGATGCAAAAATCTTCAACAAAATACTAGCACACAGAATCCAACAACACATTGAAAGGATCATAAGCCCTGATCAAGTGGGATTTATCCCAGGGATGCAAGGATTCTTCAATATATGCAAATCAATCAATGTGATATATCACATTAATGAATTAAAGAATAAAAACCATATGATCATCTCAATATTGCAAAAAAGGCTTTTGATGAAATTCAACAGCCATTTATGAAAAAATCTCTCCAGAATTTGGGCATAGAGGGAACTTACCTTAAAATAATAAAGGTCATATACAACAAACACATAGCAAACATCATTCTCAACAGTGAAAACCTGAAAGCATTTCATCTAAAATCAGGAACAAGACAAGTATATGCACTCTCACCACATTTATTCAACAAAGTTTTGGAAGTCTTAGCCATCACAATCAGACAGGAAAAAGAATAAAAGAAATCCAAACTGAAAAAGAAGTAAAATTGTCACTGTTTGCAGATAACATACTCTACATAGAAAATTGTAAATATGCAGCCAGAAAACTACTAGAGGTCATCAATGAATTTGGTAAAGTTGCAGGATACAAAATTAATACACAGAAATCTCTTGCATACCTATGCACTAACAAAAAAGATCAAAAACAAGAATTAAGGAAACAATCTCATTTACCATTACATCAAGAATAGTAAAATACAGAGGAATAAACCTACCTAAGGAGGCAAAAGACCTCTACTCTGAAAACTATAAGACACTGAAGAAAGAAATCGGAGATAACAGAAACAGATGGAAGTATATACCATGTTCTTGGATTGGAAGAATCAATATTGAAAAAATAACTACACTGCCCAAAGCAATCTACAGATTCAGTGTAATCCCTCTCAAATTACCAATCACATTTTTCACAGAATTAGAACAAAAAAATTTTCAATTTACATGGAAACATGAAACATCCCAAATACCCAAACAAATCTGAGAAAGAAAAATGGAACTGGAGAAATCATACTCCCTGACTTCAAACTATGCTACAAAGCTACAGCTATTAAAAATGTATGATAATGGCACAAAAACAGAAATATAAATCAATGGAAAAGGATAGGAAAACAAAAAATAAACTCATGCACTTTTGGTCAATTAATCTATAACAAAGGAGGCAAGAATATACAATGGAGGAATGAAAGTCACTTCAATAAGTAGTGCTGGTAAAACTGGACAGCTACATGTAAAAATATGAAATTAGAACCACCTCTAACACCATATATAAAAATAAACTCAAAATGGATCAAAGACTAAAAGTAAGAATAGACATGATAAAACTCTTAGAGGAAAACATAGGCAGAACACACTCTTGCAAAAATCACAGGGATACCTTTATTGATCAATTTCTTACAGTAATGAAAATTAAAACAAAATTAAACAAATGGGACCTAACTAAACTTAAAAGCTTTTGCACAGCAAAGGAAACCATAAACAAAACAAAAAGACAACCAACATAATGGGAGAAAATATTTGAAAATGAAGTAACAGACAAGGGGTTAATCTCCAAAATATACACAGCACATGAAGCTCAATATCAAAAAAACAAACAGCCCAATCAAAAAATGCGTGGAAGGTCTATATAGACATTTCTATGAAGATGACATACAACTGGCCAAAAAGCACACGAAAAGATGCTCAACATCACTAATTATTAGAGAGATGTAAATCAAAACTACAGTGAGGTGTCACCTCACACCAGTTAGAATGGCCATCATCAAAAAGTAAACAAATAATAAAATGCTGGAGAGGGTGTGGAGAAAAGGGAAGCCTCCTACACTGTTGGTGGGAATGTAAATTGGTGCAGCCACTATGGACAACAGTATGGAGGTTCTTATAAAAACTAAAAATAAAACTACCAAATGACCAGCAATCCCAGACCTAGGCATATACCTGGAGAAAACCGTAATTCAAAATGATACAGGCATCCCAATCTTCATTGCAGCACTATTTCCAAAAGCCAGGACCTGGAATCAACCTAAATGTCCAACAACAGAGAAATGGATAAAGATGTCGTACATATATACAACGGAATATTACTCAGCCATAAGAAAGAACAAAATAATGCTATTTGCAGCAACATGGATGGACCTAGAGATTGTCATACTGAGAGATGTAAGTCAGACACAGAAAGACAAATATCACATGATACCACTTATATGTGGAATCTGAAAAAAAGGGTACAAATGAACTTATTTACAAAACAGAAGTAGAGTCATGGATGTAGAGAACAAAATTATGGTTACAAGAGGAGAATGGGGGGAGGGGTAAACTGGGAGATTGGGAGTGACATACACATTAGTATATATAAAATAGATAATTAATAAGAACCTGTTGTATAGCTCAGGGAACTATATACTCTGTAATTTCCTATATGGGAAAAGAATCTTAAAAAGAAAAGAGTGGTGCAGAGCAGTTTCAAGATGGCAGAAGAGTAAGGTGTGGAAATCACCTTCCTCCCCACAAATACATCAGAAATAAATCTACATGTGGAACAACTCTTACAGGACACTTACTGAACGCTGACAGAAGAACTCAGATGTCCCAAAAGGCAAGAAACTCCCCACATACCTGGGTAGGGTAAAAGAAAAAACAGAGACAAAAGAATAGGGACGGGACCTGCACCAGTGGGAGGGAGCTGTAAAGGAGGAAAGGTTTCCACACACTAGGAAGCCCCTTTGCGGGTGGAGACTGCAGGTGGCAGAGGGGGGAAGCTCTAGAGCCACGGAGGAGAGCGCAGCAAGGGGGGTGCGGAGGGCAAAGCAGAGAGATTCCCGCACAGAGGATCAGTGCCGACCAGCACTCACCAGCCCGAGAGGCTTGTCTGCTCACCCGCCGGGACGGGTGGGGGCTGGGAGCTGAGGCTCGGGCTTCGCAGGTCGGATCCCAGGGAGAGGACTGAGGTTGGCTGCTTGAACACAAACTGAAGGGGGCTAGTGTGCCACGGCTAGCCGGGAGGGTGTCCAGCAAAAGCTCTGGAACTGCCAAAGAGGCAAGAGACTTTTTCTTGCCTATTTGTTTCCTGGTGAGCAAGGAGAGATGATTAAGAGCACTGTTTAAAGGAGCTCCAGAGATAGGCGTGAGCCACGGCTATCAGGGCAGACCCCACAGATGCTAAGGCTGCTGCTGCAGTCACCAAGAAGCCTGTGTGTAAGCAGAAGAGCCTGCACAGCCTGCCACTGCCAGGGTCCTGTGATCCAGGGACAACTTCCCTAGGAGAACACACTGTGCGTCTCAGGCTGGAGCAACGTCACGCCGACCTCTGCCACCTCAGGCTCACCACACACTCCGTACCTCTTCCTCCCCCTGGCCTGAGTGAGCCAGAGCCCCCGAATCAGCTGCTCCTTTAACCCCGTCCTGTCTGACCAAAGAACAGACACCCTCAGGCGACCTACACGCAGAGGAAGGGCCAAATACAAAGCTGAATACCAGGAGCTGTGCAAACAAAGAAAAAAAAGGGAAATCTCTCACAGCAGCCGCAGGAGCAGTGGATTAAATCTCCACAGACAATTTAATGTACCCTGCATCTGTGGAATACATGAATAGACAACAAATCATCCCAAATTGAGGAGGTGGACTTTGGGAGCAACGATATATATATATTTTTTTCCCTTTTTCTCTTTTTGTGAGTGTGTATGCGTATGCTTCTGTGTGTGATTTTGTCTGTATAGATTTGCTTTTACCATTTGTCCTGGGTTCTGTCTGTCCATATTTTTTCCCTTTTTTTTTTTTTAGTATACTTTTCAGTGCTTGTTATCATTGGTGGATTTGTTTTTTGATTTGGTTGTTCTCTTTTTTCTTTCTTTCTTTTTAATAACTTAAAAAAATTTTTTTTAATAATTATTTTTTGTTTTTTATTTTAATAACATTTTAAAATTTTTGTTTTATTTTATTTTATCTTTATCTTCCTTTATTTCTTTTTTTCTCCCTTTTATGCTGAGCCGTGTGGATGACAGGCTCTTGGTGCTCCAGCCAGGTGTCAGGGCTGTGTCCCTGAGGTGGGAGAGCCAAGTTCAGGACATTGGTCCACCAGAGACCTCCCAGCTCCACGTAATATCAAATGGCCAGAATCTCCCAGAGATCTCCATCTCAACACCAAGGCCCAGGCCCACTCAACGACCAGGAAGCTAAAGTGCTGGACACCCTATGCCAAACAATAAACAAGACAGGAACAAAACACCACCCATTAGCAGAGAGGCTGCCTAATATTATAATAAGGCCACAGACACCCCAAAACACATCACCAGACTTGGACCTAACAAATGAAGAGGAAGTAGTCAGTCTACCTGAAAAAGAATTCAGAATAATGATAGTAAAGATGACCCAAAATCTTGGAAACAGAATGGAGAAAATACAAGAAACGTTTAACAAGGACCTAGAAGAACTAAAGAGCAAACAAACAATCATGAACAACAAAATAAATGAAATTAAAAATTCTCTAGAAGGGATCAATAACAGAATAACTGAGGTAGAAGAACGAATAAGTGAACTGGAAGATAAAATAATGGAAATAACGACTGCAGAGCAGAATAAAGAAAAAGAGTGAAAAGAATTGAAGACAGTCTCAGAGACTTCTGGGACAACATTAAATGCACCAACATTCAAATTATAGGGGTCCCGGAAGAAGAAGAGAAAAAGAAAGGGACTGAGAAAAAATTCGAAGAGATTATAGTTGAAAACTTCTGTAATATGGGAAAGGAAATAGTTAATCAAGTCCAGGAAGCGCAGAGTCCCATACAGGATAAATCCAAGGAGAAACACGACAAGACACATATTAATCAAACTATCAAAAATTGATTATAAAGAAAACATATTAAAAGGAGCAAGGGTAAAACAACAAGTAACACACAAGGGAATCCCCATAAGGTTAACAGCTTATCTTTCAGCAGAAACTCTGCAAGCCAGAGCGGAGTGGCAGGACACATTTAAAGTGATGAAAGGGAAAAACCTACAGCCAAGATTACTCTATCCAGCAAGGATCTCACTCAGATTTGATGGAGAAATTAAAACCTTTACAGACAAGCAAAAGCTAAGAGAATTAAGCACAACTAAACCAGCTTTACAACAAATGCTAAAGGAACTTCTCTGGCAGGAAACAGAAGAGAAGTAAAAGACATACAATAACAAACACAAAACAATTAAGAAAATGGTAATAGGAACATACATATCCATAATTACCTTAAATGTCAATGGATTAAATGCTCCAACCAAAAGACATAGACTGGCTGAATGGATACAAAAACAAGACCCGTATATATGCTGTCTACAAGAGACCCACTTCAGACCTAGGGACACATAAGACTGAAAGTGAGGGGATGGAAAAAGATATTCCATGCAAATGGAAATCAAAAGAAAGCTGAAGTAGCAATTCTCACATCAGAAAAAATAGACTTTAAAACAAAGACTATTACAAGAGACAAAGAAGGACACTAGATAATGATCAAGTGATCAATCCAAGAAGAAGATATAACAATTGTAAATATTTATACACCCAACATAGGCGACTGCAATACATAAGGCAAGTACTAACAGCCATAAAATGGGAAATCGTCACTAGCAAAATCATAGTAGGGGATTTTAACACCCCACTTTCACCAATGGACAGATCATCCAAAAGGAAAATAAATAAGGAAACACAAGCTTTAAATGATACATTAAACAAGAAGGACTTAAGTGATATTTACAGTACATTCCATCCAAAACAACAGGATACACATCCTTCTCAAGTGCTCATGGAACAATTTCCAGGATAGACCATATCTTGGGTCACCAGTCAAGCCTTGGTAAATTTAAGAAAATTGAAATCGTATCAAGTATCTTTTCTGACAACAACACTATGAGACTAGATATCAATTACAGGAAAAATCTGTAAAAAATGCAAGCACATGGAGGCAAAACAATACAGTACTTAATAACCAAGAGGTCACTGAAGAAATCAAAGAGGAAATCAAAAAATACCTAGAAACAAATGACTATGAAAATATGACGACCCAAAACCTATGGGATGCAGCAAAAGCAGTTCTAAGAGGGAAGTTTATAGCAATACAATGCATCCTCAAGAAACAAGACACATCTCAAATAAACAACCTAAACTTACCCCTAAAGCAATTAGAGAAAGAAGAACAAATAAACCCCAAAGTTAGGAGAAGGAAAGAAATCATAAAGATCAGATCAGAAATAAATGAAAAAGAAATGAAGGAAACAATAGCAAAGATCAATAAAACTTAAAGCTTCTTCTTTGGGAAGATAAACAAAGTGATATACCATTAGTCAGACTCATCAAGAAAGAAAGGGAGAAGACTCAAATCAGTAGAATTAGAAATGAAAAAGGGGAAGTAACAACTGACACTGCAGAAATACAAAGGATCATGAGAGATTACTACAAGCAACTCTATGCCAATAAAATGAACAACCTGGACAAATTCTTAGAAATGCACCACCTTCCGAGACTGAACCAGGAAGAAAGAGAAAAACTGAACAGACCAATCACAAGCACTGAAATTGAAACTGTGATTAAAAATCTTCCAACAAACAGAGCTCAGGACCAGATGGCTTCACAGAGGAATTCTATCACACATTTAGAGAAGAGCCAACACTTATCCTTCTCAAAGTCTTCTAAAATATAGCAGAGGGAGGAACACTCCCAAACTCTTACTATGAGGCCACCATCACCCTGATACCAAAACCAGACAAAGATGTCCAAAAACAAGGAAAGTACAGGCCACTATCACTGATGAATATAGATGCAAAAATCCTCAACAAAATACTAGCAAACAGAATCCAACAGCACATTAAAAGGATAATACACCATGATAAAATGGGGTTTATCCCAGGAATGCAAGGATTCTTCAATATAGGCAAATCAATCAATGTGATACACCATAATAACACAATGAAGGAGAAAAACCATATGATCATCTTAATAGATGCAGAGAAAGCTTTCAACAATATTCCACACCCATTTCTGATAAAAACCCTCCAGAAACTAGGCATAGAGGGAACTTGCCCCAACATAATAAAGGCCATATTACAAACCCACAGCCAACATCATCCTCAATGGTGAAAACTGAAATCATTTCCACTACGAACAGGAACAAGACAAGGTTTCCCACTCTGACCACTATTATTCAACATCGTTTTGGAAGTTTTAGCCACAGCAATCAGAGGAGTAAAAGAAATAAAAGAAATCCAAATTGGAAAAGAAGAAGTAAAGCTGTCACTGTTTGCAGATGACATGATTCTATACGTAGAGAATCCTAAATATGCTACCAGAAAACTACTAGAGGTAATCAGTGAATTTGGTAAAGTAGCAGGATACAAAATAAATGCCCAGAAATCTCTTGCATTCCTATACACTAATGATGGAAAATCTGAAAGTGAAATTAAGAAAAAACTCCCATTTACCATTGCAACAAAAAGAATGAAATATCTAGGAATAAACCTACCTAAAGAGAGAAAAGACCTGAATGTAGAAAATTATAAGACACTGATGAAAGAAATTAAAGACGAAAGAAACAGATGGAGAGATATACCATGTTCTTGGATTGGAAGACTCAACATTGTGAAAATGACTATACTACCCAAAGCAATCTACAGATTCAATGCAATACCTATCAAGCTACCACTGGCATTTTTCAGAGAACTAGAACAAATAATTTGACAATTCTGATGGAAACACAAAAGACCCTGAATAGCCAAAGGAATCTTGAGAAAGAAAAGGAGAGCTAGAGGAATCAGGCTCCCGGACTTCAGACTATACTACAAAGCTACAGTAATCAAGACAGTATGGTACTGGCACAAAAACAGAAATATAGATCAATGGAAGAGGATAGAAAGCCCAGAGATAAACCCACGCACATACGGTCACCTTATCTTTGATAAAGGAGGCAAGAATATACAGTGGAGAAAAGACAGCCTCTTCAATAAGTGGTGCTGGGAAAACTGGACAGCTACATGTAAAAGAATGAAATTAGAACACCCCCTAACACCATACACAAAAATAAACTCAAAATGGATTAAAGACCTAAATGTAAGGCCACACACTATCAAACATTTAGAGGAAAACATAGAACACTCTATGAAATAAATCACAGCAAAATCGTTTTTGACCCACCTCCTAGAGAAATGGAAATAAAAACAATGATAAACAAATTGGACCTAATGAAACTTAAAAGCTTTTGCACAGCAAAGGAAACCATAAACAAGACCAAAAGACAACCCTCAGAATGGAAGAAAATGTTTGCAAATTAAGCAACTGACCAAGGATTAATCTCCAAAATTTACAAGCAGCTCATGCAGCTGAATATCAAAAAAAAAAGGAAAACAACCCAATCCAAATCTGGGCAGAAGACCTAAATAGACATTTCTCCAAAGAAGATGTACAGATTGCCAACAAACACATGAAAAATGCTCAATATCATTAATCATTAGAGAGATGCAAATGAAAACTCCAATGCAATATCATCTCACACCAGTCAGAATGGCCATCATCAGAAAATCTGCAAACAATAAATGCTGGAGAGGGTGTGGAGAAAAGGGAGCCCTCACACACTGTTGGTGGGAATGTAAATTGATACAGCCACTATGGAGAACAGTATGGAGGTTCCTTAAAGATCTAAAAATAGAACTACCATACCACCCATCAATCCCACTACTGGGCATATACCCTGAGAAAGCCACAATTCAAAAAGAGTCTTGTACCACAATGTTCATTGCAGCTCTATTTACAATAGCCAGGACATGGAAGCAACCTAAGTGTCCATCGACAGATCAATGGATAAAAAAGATGTGGCACATATATACAATGGGATATTACTCAGCCATATAAAGAAAAGAAATTGAGTTATTTGTAGTGAGGTGGATGGACCTAGAGTCTGTCATACATAGTGAAGTAAGTCAGAAATAGAAAAACAAATACTGTATGCTAACCCATATATATGTAATCTAAAAAAAGAAAAAGAAAAGGTCATGAAGAACCTAGGGGCAAGATGGGAATAAAAATGCAGACCTACTAGAGAATGGACTTGAGGACACGGGGAGCAGGAAGGGTAAGCTGGTATAAAGTGAGAGAGTGGTAGTGTATATATGGACATATATACACTACCAAGTGTGAAATAGATAGCTAGTGGGAAGCAGTCGCATAGCACAGGGAGATCAGCTTGGTGCTTTGTGACCAGCTAGAAGGGTGGGATAAGGAGGGTGGGAGGGAGGGAGATAGAAGAGGGAAGAGATATGGGGATATATGTATATGTATAACTGATTCACTTTGTTATAAAGCAGAAACCAACACACCATTGTAAAGCAATAATACTCCAATAAAAACTTAAAATATATATAAAGAACTAAAGGAGCATTTGAGAAAAAAAAGAATAGCTTTATATATAAATCTGATTCGCTTTATTGTACACCTGAAACTAACACAACATTGTAAACCAAGTACATTCCAATAAAATTTTTTTAAAAATTAAAACAAATATTTAGGAATAAACTTCACTAAGTAGATAAAAGACTTGTACACTAAAACTACAACACATTGATTAAATAAATTAAAGGAGACACAGAAACATGGAAAGGTACTTTGTATTCCTTGATCAGAATACTTAATATTGTTAAAATGTCTGTAATACCAAAAGCAATTTACAGATGCAAAGCAATAACTATCAAAATTCCAAAGGCACTTTTCACAGAAATATAGAAAACAATTTTGGTATTTATTTGAAAGCACAAAAGATCCTAAATAGCCAAAGCAACTTTGAAAAAGAACAAAAAAGCTGGAGACATCACACTTCTGATTTCAAAATATATTACAAAGCTATAGTAATTAAAACAGTATATTACTGGAATAATAACAGCCATACAGAAAAATGGAACAGGTAGAAAGCTCAGAAATACTCACACATATAAAGTTATCTGTTTTTGACATAGGTGCCAAGAATACACAATGGGGAAAGATAGTCTCTTCAACAAATGTTGCTAGGAAATGTGGATATCTACATGCATGCAAAAGAATACATTTAGAACATTATTTTACACCATTACACAAAAGTCAGCTAGAAATGCATTAAAGACTTAAACATAAGCATGTCCTGAAACTAGAAAAATCCCAGAAGAAAATAAAGGGAAAATATTTCATGACATCGGTGTAGGCATTAATTTTGCATATGACACTAGAATCACAGGCAATGAAATACAAAATAGAGAAGTAGAATTACTTCAACTTAAAAAGATTCTGCACTGCAAGAGAAACTATAAACAGAGATAAACAGGCAACCAATGAATTGGGAGAAAGTATTTGCAAACCGTATATCTTACAATTATTAATATCCCAAATATATAAGGAATATCTACAACTCAATAGCCAAAAAAACACAAAAAAACAAACAAAAAAAACCCTGATTAACAAATGGTCAAAGTACTTGAATAGATATTTCTCCAAAGGAAACTTACAAATGGCCAACAGGTATATGAAGAGATGCAGGATGCTAATCATCAAAGAAATTAAAATCAAAACCACACTTAACTATTACCTCACACCACTTAGTATGGCAAACACTTTAAAATTATTATTATAAGAAAAAAAATTTATACCCCAAAGAATTGAAATTAAGATCATAACCATGTTCATTGCAGGATTTTTCACATATTCACAGTATCCAACATATGGAAACAAACTAAATGTGCATTGAAAGAAGAACAGATGAAGAAAACATAGTGTATACATAAAATGGAATATTATCCACCCTTAAAAAAGAATAAAATCTTGCCATATGTGAAAACTTGTTTGAATCTGGAAGTCATCATGCTAAGTGAAATAAGCGAGTCACATAAGGACAAATACTGGATGATTCTAATTATGTCAGTTATCTAAAATAGTCAAATAGAGACAGAGAGTAGGATTGTGGTTTCCAGTGTCCGCAGAGACAAGTAAATGGGTAATTAACTTTCAATGGGTATAAAATTTCAGTTACACAAGACGAATAACGTCTAGAGATTTCTGTACAACATTGTGCCTATACTTAGTAATACTGTATTGTACACTTAAACTTTCTTAAGAAGGTGTGTCTCAAGTTAAATGTTCTTACCACAACAACATAAAATTTAGTAGTCTCTTAGGATGCTTGGTATTTCTGTGGTGTCTGTTGTAACTTCTTTTTCATTTCTAATTTTATTGATTTGAGTCCTCTGCCTCTTTTTCCGATGAGTCTGGCTAATGGTTTATCAATTTTGTTTATCTTCTCAAAGAAGGAGATTTTAGTTTTATTGATCTTTGCTATAGTTTCCTTCATTTCTTTTTCATTTATTTCTGATCTGATCTTTATGATTTCTTTCCTTCTGCTAATTTTGGGGTTTTTTTGTTCTTCTTTCTCTATTTGCTTTAGGTGTAAGGTTAAGTTGTTTGAGATGTTTCTTGTTTCTTGAGGTAGGTTTGTATTGCTGTAAACTTCCCTCTTAGAACGGCTTTTGGTGCATCCCATAGGTTTTGGGTCATCGTGTTTTCATTGTCATTTGTTTCTAGGTATTTTTTGATTTCCTCTTTGATTTCTTCAGTGATCTCTTGGTTATTAACTAGTGTATTGTTTAGCCTCCACTGTTTGTATTTTTTACAGATTTTTTCCTGTAATTGATATCTAGTGTCATAGCGTTGTGGTCGGAAAAGATACTTGATACGATTTCAATTTTCTTAAATTTACCAAGGCTTGATTTGTTACCCAAGATATGATCTATCCTGGAGAATGTTCCATGAGCACTTGAGAAGATTGTGTATTCTGTTGTTTTTAGATGGAATGTCCTATAAATATCAATTAAGTCCATCTTGTTTAATGTATCATTTAAATATTGTGTTTCCTTATTTATTTTCATTTTGGATGATCTGTCCATTGGTGAAAGTGGCATGTTAAAGACCCCTACTATGTTTGTGTTAATGTCCATTTCCCCTTTCATGGCTTTTACCATTTGCTTATATATTTTGGTGCTCCTATATTGTGTGCATAAATATTTACCATTGTTATATCTTCTTCTTGTATTGATCCCTTGATCATTAGGTAGTGTCCTTCTTTGTCTCTTTTAATAGTCTTTATTTTAAAGTCTATTTTGTCTGATATGAGAATTGCTACTCCAGCTTTCTTTTGATTTCCATTTGCGTGGAATATCTTTTTCCATCCTCTCAATTTCAGTCTGTATATGCCCCTAGGTTTGAAGTGGGTCTCGTGTGGATAGCATATATATGGTTCTTCTTTTTGCATCCATTCACCCTGTCTATGTTTTTATTGGAGCGTTTACTCCATTTACATTTAAGGTATTTATTGATATGTATATTCCTATTACCATTTTCTTAATTGTGTTAGGTTTGGTTTTGTAGGTCTTTTCCTTCCCTTCTGTCCCTGCCTAGAGAAGTTCCTTTAGCATTTTATGTAAAGCTGGTTTGGTTTTGCTGAATTCTCTTAACTTTTTCTTGTCTGTAAAATTTTTAATTTCTCTCTTGAATCTGAATGAGATCCTTGCTGGGTAGAGTAATTTTGGTTGTAGGTTTTTCCCTTTCATCACTTTAAATATGTCCTGCCACTCCCTTCTGGCTTGCAGAGTTTCTGCTGAAAGATCAACTGTTAACCTTATGGGCATTCCCTTGTATGTTATTTGTTGCTTTTCCCTTGTTGCTTTTAAGATTTTTTCTTTGTATTTAATTTTTGATAGTTTGATTAATATGTGGTTTGGTGTCTTTCTCCTTAGATATATCCTGTATGGGACTCTTTGAACTTTCTGGACCTGGTTGACTATTTCCTTTCCCATGTTTGGGAAGTTTTCAACTACAATCTCTTCAAATATTTTCTCAGTCCCTTTCTTTTTCTCTTCTTCTTCTGGGATCCCTATAATTCGAATGTTGGTGCATTTAATATTATTCCAGAGTTCTCTGTGACTGTCCTCAATTGTTTTCATTCTTTTTTCTTTACTCTGCTCTGCGGTATTTATTTCCACTATTTTATCTTCCAGGTCCCTTATCCGTTCTTCTGCCTCTGTTATTCTGCTATTGATTTCTTCTAGATAATTTTTAATTATTGTGTTGTTCATCATTATTTGTTTGCTGTTTAGTTCTTCTAGGTCCTTCTTAAATGTTTCTTGTATTTTCTCCATTCTATTTCCAAGATTTTGGATCAAGTTTCCTCTCATTACTGTACATTCCTTTTCAGGTAGACTGCCTATTTACTCTTCATTTGTTTTGTCTGGTCTGTTTTTACCTTACTCCTTCATCTGCTGCATATTTCTCTGTCTTTTCATTTTTTTTTAACTTACTTTTTTTGGTGTCTCCTTTTCGCAGGCTGCAAGTACATAGTTTTCGTTGTTTTCAGTGTCTGCCCCCATTGGGTAAGGTTAGTTCAGTGGCTTGTGTAGGCTTCCTGGTGGAGGGGACTGGTGCCTGTGTCTGGTGGATGAGGCTGGATCTTGTCTTCCAGTTGGGCAGGACCACTTCTGGTGGTGTGTTTTGGGGTGTCTGTGAACATAGTATGATTTTTAGACATCCTCTCTGCTATTGGGTGGGATTGTGTTCCTGTCTTGCTAGTTCATTGGCATGGGGCTTCCAGCACTGGAATTTGCTGGCTATTGGGTGGAGTTGGGTCTTAGCGTTGATATGGAGATCTCTTGGAGAGCTCTCACCAATTGACATTCTGTGGGTCCAGGAGGTCTCTGTTGGTCCAATGTCCTGAATTTGGCTCTCCTACCTCAGGGTCTCAGGCCTGACACCAGGCCAGAACACCAAGACCTTGTCAGCCACACAGCCCCGAAGAAAATGGAGACAAGGAAAAGAAAAACAATAATAAGTAAAAAAAATTTTAAATAAGAAATAAATAATAATAATAAAAAGTAGAGAGCAAAAAAGCAATGAACAAATCCACCAGTGATAACAAGCGCTAAAAACTATACTAAGATAAACATAAAAATTAGAAACAAATCAGTCATAGACAGCAAACCGTAAGTCTACAGTTGCTCCCAAATTCCACCACTTCAATTTTGGGATGATTATTTGTCTATTCAGGTATTCCACAGATGCAGGGTACATCAAGTTGATTGTGGGGATTTAGTCTGCTGCTCCTGAAGCTGCACAGAGAAATTTCTTTTTCTCTTCTTTTTTTGCATAGCTCCTGGTGTTCAGCTTCGGTTTTGGCCCCGCCTCTCCATGTAGATCACCCAAGGCATCGGTTCCCACCCAGACAGGACTGGGTTAAAGCAGTCATTAGGGGGGCCATGGCTCACTCAGGCTGGGGTGAGGGAAGGGTACGGTATGTATAATTGGAATGTTGGGTGAGCCTGCTGTGGCAGAGGCTGGCATGACTTTGCAACCGCCTGAGGTACACTGTGTGTTCTCCCAGGGAACTTGTCCCTGGATCATGGGACCCTGGCATATTGCACAGGCCCCCAGGCGTTGTGGATAGTGACCTGTGCTTGCACACAGGATTCTTGGTGGCTGCAGCAGCACTGTTAGCGTTTCATGCCCGTCTCTGCGGTTGGAGCTGATAGCTGCAGCTCGTGTCCATCTCTGGAGCTCATTTAGGCAGTGCTCTGCCTTCTGTGGGCAGATGGGAAAGGAATCCCCTCTGCTCGCGCACCCTGAAACAATGGTCTCTTACCTCTTAGGCAGGTCCAGAGTTTTTCCTGGACTCCCTCCTGGCACTAGCCCCCTTCAGGCTGTGTTCACACAGCCAACCTCAGTCCTCTCCCCAGGATCTGACTTCTGAAACCCGAGCCTCAGTTCCCAAACCCCACCCACCCCAGTGGGTGAGCAGACAAGCCTCTCAGGCTGGTGACTGCTGGTCAGCAATGATCCTCTGGGCAGGAATCTCTCCACTTTGTCCTCTGCACCCCTATTGCTGAGCTCTCCTCTGTGGCTCCAAAGCTTCCCCCCCCTGCCCACCACCAGTTCTGCTAGTGAAGGGTCTTCCTAGTGTGTGGAAACATTTTCTCATTCACTGCTCTCTCCCAGAGGTGCAGGTACCGTCCCTATTTTTTTTAAACATCTTTATTGGTGTATAATTGCTTTACAATGTTGTGTTAGTTTCCACTTTATAACAAAGGGAAACAGCTATACATATACATGTATCCCCGTGTCTCCTCTCCCAGTCCATATTCTTTTGTCTCTGTTTTTCTTTTTTCTTTTGCCCTGCCCAGGTACATGGGGATTTTCTTGCCTTTTAGGAAGTCTGAGGTCTTCTGCCAGAATTCAGTTTGTGTTCTGTAGGAGTTGTTCCACATTTAGATATATTTTTGATGTATTTGTGAGGAGGAAGGTGATCTCCAAGTCTTACTCCTCAGCCATCTTGAAGTTCCTCACCAATTATTCTTATATTTGTTTTTCTGAACAAAGATGATAGCTGTCATATGTTTTCCTTACTTTTAAATAAATCTTTGTTCTCCCTCCCCTTTTAACTGCATTATTTCTATATTCCTGTCCTCCAAGTCACACATTCTTTCTTCCACCTGGTCTGCCCTGTACCTGATGCTCTCTATTGGAATTTTTTTTACCTCATTCATTGAATTATTCAGCTCCAGAATTTCTGTTTTTATAAAAAATAATTTCAATCTCTTTGGTAAAGAACTCATTCTCTTCATTAATTTTATTCCTGAGTTTATTGAATTTTCTTTCTGAGTTTTCTTGGACCTTGTTGATTTTCTACATAACAGTTATTTTGAAGTCTTTATTAGTTTGATCACAATATTCTGACCTTTCAGCTTGGTTGCTGGAGAAATATCATTTTCTTTTTGTGATACAATATTTCTTTGAATTTTTATAGTTTGTAGGTATGTACTTCAGTTTTGCATTTGAGATAGCAGTAACCCCCTTAACTAAAGTTTTATGTCTTGTTTGGATTTTACAATTTAATTGACTAGCTATTAGAAACCTTTCATTTGTATTCCAGAAGGTGACATTACATCTCAAGTTTGTGGGTTTTTCTTGCCCACCAACTTTTGCCTATTATCTGAGCACCTTCAGTGTCTATCAGAGCTTGCTCTTGCAGACGCACTTGGGAGCACAAACAGAAACCAGCAGCAGAGTGGGGGTGATGTGGCTTTTACCCTTGGGGTTTGGGGATGCCATAGTCCTGGTGGTAGAATCCTTGAAAGGAGTACTCTCAGAAGTTTGCAGGCAGACTTCCTGCTGAAGTCCTAAAGCAGGCAGAAGGAAACATATTTAATGCCCTTTGGTATTCTTATCTGCTTCATGTCCTTTCTTCTCCCTCTCCCCAGTTACGAAGGTCCCTCCTCATAAATGTAGGTGCTGCTGGAGAGAAACAGGTTTCTCCAGCTACAACCTACAAGACTGAGATAACTGGGCAGTCACCCACCATTTTTGCTTTCTACCTTCTCTGTGGAAGAGGACACTGCTTTCAACCTCCTCTGCCAGAGATGTCACCACTCTGTCAAAAGCCCAGACTCTGGCACTGTGGCCCTGGAGAGAGGGACCATCTTAGCAAGTTCCTCCCTCTCTCCTCTGTGTCCAACCGTGTCTCTATCCCACTCCCATGCCATGCAGAAATTTCTGGTCAGTCAGGCTGGACTTCCACAAATTCTCTCCTACCTGAGTATCTGCCCAGGTTTGCTCCCTCCAGGTCATTTTTTTCCTGTTCATGGAAAGTGGGTGTGGGGCAGGTTCATTGACTTCCTTGGATCCTCAGCTCTTTCTGAGATCCTGTTTCTTCATTTTCAGATCACAACTGGGTAAAAACTTTCAGGGTTCCTTGGTGCATTGTGTACAGGTACTTTTGCTTGGTTATGGATGTCTAATTAGTTCTTTTAAAAAGGGGAGAGGAAAGAGGAATGACTTGTGCCATCATGATGTGACGTCACTCCTCAACATATCCTTCAACTCACATAGATATCATTTTTTTTAAGTGTGGTGAGAACTCTTGAAATCTACTCTCTTAGTAAATTGCCAGTATATGGTCCATTATTATTAACGATTGTCACCATTTTCCCTTTTACCCCAGCCACTCAGCCTCTAATGTGCACTGTAAATAATGCTGCATAGAACATGGGCATGCAGATATATATATATCTTTGAGATAGTGATTTTATATCCTTTGGATATATAACCAGAAGTGAGATTACTGGATCATACGGTAGTTCTATTTTTAATTTTTTGAAGAAGCTTTACCATAATTTCCATAATAGTTGTACCAATTTACATTCCCACCAACAGTGTACTAAGGTTCCCTTTTCTCCACACACTAGCCAACATTTGTTATTTGTAGACTTTTTGATGATACCCATTCTCACAGATGTGAGGTTATATCTCATTGTGGTTTTAATTTGCATTTTTCTGTGGATTAACAATATTGAGCATTGTTTCATGTGCTTAATAGCCATCTGTATATCTTCTTGTGAAAAATGTCTATTCAGGTCTTCCATTCATTTTTAAAATCAGATTTTTTTTAAATCTTCAGTTCTATGGGTTGTTTATGTATTTTAAATATTAACTCCTGAGGAGTCTAAGGATTTGCAAATATTTCCCGTCATTCAGTAGGTTGTCTTTTCATTTTCTCAATGGTTTCCTTTGCTGTGCAAAACGTTTTAAGTTTAATTAGCTCCCAGTTGTTTATATTTGCTTTGGTTTCTTTTGGCTTAGGGGATACATCCAAAAATTGCTACAATTTTTGTTAAAGAGTGTTCCACCTATGTTTTCTTCTAGGAGTATATGGTTTCATGTCTTACATTTAGGTCTTTAATCCATTTTGTATTTACTTTTGTATGTAGTGTGAGGTAATGTTCTAATCTTACTGTTTTATATGTAGCTCTCCAGTAGTTGAAGACATTGCCTTTTCTCCATTATAGATTCTTACCTCCTTTGTTGTAGATTAATTGGCCATAAGTGTATGGTTTTATATCTGGGCTCTTTATTCTCTTCAATTGATCTATGTGTCTGTTTTGTGTCAGTGCCATGCTGTTTTGATTACTGTAGCTTTGAAGTATAGTCTGAAGTCAGGGAGCATGACACCTCCAGCTTTGTTATTTTTCTCAAGATTGTGTTGGCAATTTGCGGTCTTTTGTGGTTCCATATGAATTTTAGGATTATTTGTTCTAGCCCGTGAAAAATGTCAAGGGTATTTTGATAAGGATTGACTTATTTGTAGATTGCTTTGGTTAGTATGGGCACTTTAACAATATTGATTTTTCCAGTCCAAGAGCCTGGGATACCTTTCTATTCCTTTGTATCATCTTCAATTTCCTTTATCAATGGTTTATAGTTTTCAGAGTACAGGTCTTTTCACCTCTTTGGTTAAGATTATTCCTAGGTATTTTATTC
Source organism: Eubalaena glacialis (assembly GCF_028564815.1). Lineage (NCBI taxonomy): Eukaryota > Metazoa > Chordata > Mammalia > Artiodactyla > Balaenidae > Eubalaena > Eubalaena glacialis. Next base: position 56,787,237 of record NC_083736.1, on the reverse strand, counting down.
TTTTTGATGGGATTTTAAACGAGATTGTTTCCTTGCTTTCTCTTTCTGGTAGCTCATTACTAGTGTATAGGAAAAGCAGTGGACTTATGTATTTTAATCTTGTATCCTTCAATTTTACTGAATTCACTTATTAGTTCTAATAGATATTTCCTCACGATTTTAGGGTTTTCTTTATATAGTATTATGTCATCTGAAAATAGAGACAGTTTTACTTCTTTCCTTCCAATTTGGATGCATTTTATTTCTTTTTCTTGTCTGATTGCTGTGGCTAGCTCTTCCAATACTATGTTAGATAGAAGTGGCGAGAGTCAGCATCCCTGTCTTGTTCCTGACTTTAAAGGAAAATTCCAGGTTTTCACAATTGAGTATGATGTTAGCTGTGGGTTTGTCATAAATAGCCTTTGTTATATTGAGATATGTTCCATCTATGCCAAATTTGGTGAAAGTTATTTTTTTATCATGAATGGATATTAAATTTTTTCAAATGCTTATTCTGCATCAATTGAGATGATCATGTTGTTTATATCCTTCCTTCGGTTCATGTGGTGTATCACACTGACTGATTTGTGGATATTAAACCATTTTTGCATCCCTTGAATAAATGGCCCTTGATCATGGTGTATAATCCTTTTTATACATTGATGACCTTGGTTTGCTAATATTTTGTTGAGGATTTTTGCATCTATATTCGTCAGTAATATGGGCCTGTAATTTTCTTTTTACATAGTGTCTTTGTCTGGTTTTGGTATTAGGGTAATATCGGCCTTATAGAATTAATTTGTGACTGTTCCCTCCTCTTCAATTTTTTTGGAATAGTTTGAGGTAAGTAGTAACTCTTCTTTATATGTTTGGTAGAATTCCCCTATGAAGCTGTCCTGTCCTGGACTTCTGTTTGCTGGGAGCTTTTTTTATTAATTCAATTTCACTACAGTGATCAGTCTGTTCAGATTATCTGTTTTTTCCTGATTCAGTCTTGGAAGTTTGTATGTTTCTAGAAATTAACCCACTTCTTCTAGGTGGTCCAATTTGTTGGCATATAACTCTTCATAGTATTCTCGTATGATTTTCATATCCCTGTGATACCAGTTGCAAATTCTCTTTTCTCATTTCTTATTTTGTTTATTTGGTATCTCTTTTTTTTTTAATGAGCCTGGTTAAAGGCTTATCGATTTTGTTCATCTTTTGAATAAAACCACTCTTGGTTTCCTGGATCTTTTCTGTTGTCTTTTTAGGGTCTCAATTTTATTTATTTTCTCTCTGATTTTTATTAATATTTTTCTCCTACTGATATTGGGCTTTGTTTGTTCTTTTTCTCATTCCTTTAGATGGCAGGTTAAGTTTTTTCTTCCATATTTTTCTTGATTCTTGAGGTAAGCCTGTATTGCTAAAACTTCCCTCTTAGAACTGCTTTTGCTACCTCCCACAGATTTTGGAACATTGCTCGCGTTTTCATTTGCCTTGGGGTATTTTCTGATTTCCTCTTTAATTTCTTCAGTGACCCATTTTTTAAATAGCATGTTGTTTAGTCTTCATGTTTTGTGTTTTTCCCATTTTTTTCCTGTAACTGATTTCTACGTTCATACCATTGTGGTCAGAAAAGATGCTTGATATAATGTTTACCCTCTGAAATGTGTTGAGATGTGTTTTGTGGCCTCGCATGTGATCTATTCTGCAGAACATTCCGCATGCACTTGAAAATAATATGTATTCTGATGTTTTGGGATGCAATGTCCTTCAGGTATATATTATGTCCAGCTGGTTTGACATGTCATTTAGACCACCGTTTTCTTATTGATTTTCTGTCTGAGCGATCTGCTCATTGATGTAAGTGGGGTGTTCATGTTCCCTAACACTTTTGTATTATTGTAAATTTCTCCTTTTATATTTGATAATATTAGCTTTATGTATGTATGTGTTTCTGTATTAGATGCATATATGTTAGTTTTTTCAATTTATTTAGTTTATTTATTTATTTTTGTCTGCATTGGGTCTTCGTTGCTGTGTGTGGGCTTTCTCTACTTCTGGTGAGTGGGGATTACTCTTCGTTGTGGTGCATGGGCTTATCACTGTGGTGGTATCTCTTGTTGCAGAGCACAGGCTCTAGGTGCATGGGCTTCAGTCATTCTGGCTCATGAGCTGTAGAGCATAGGCTCAGTAGTTGTGGTGCACAGGCTTAGTTTCTCTGCAGCATGTGGAATCTTTCCAGACCAGGGCTTGAACCCATGTCCCCTGCATTGGCAGGTGGATTCTTAACCACTGCGCCACCAGGGAAGCCCAGGTGCATGTATGTTAATTAGTGCTGTATCCTCTTCTTGTATTGATCCCTTTATCATTATATATCACTTTGTTGTAAAGTCTATTTTGTCTGATATGAGATTCACCACCACAACTTTCTTTTTATGTTCCTTTGCATTAAAAATCTTTTTCCATCCCCTCAGCTTCATTTTGTGTGTGTCTTAGCTCTGAACTGAGTCTCTTGTAATCAGCATATTGGTGGGCTTTATTTTTTTTAATCCAATTAGCCACTCTATGTCTTTCAATTGGAGCATTAAGTCCATTGACATTTAAAGTAATTATTGATGTGTATGTACTTATTGCCATTTTGTTACTTTTTTTTTGTAGTTCTAGTCTCTCTTTTCTTCTTCTTTTAGTTTCTTTTCTTGTGGTTTTCTTTAGTGGTATGCTTGTGTTCTTTTTTTTCTAGTCTTCGTGAGTCTATCATAGGTTTTTGATCTGTGGTTACCATGGGGTTCATATATGTTGACCTTGAACTATGTCTGCTTATTTAAATTGGTAATAATTTAAGTTCAAACACGTTCTAAAAGATCTACAGCTTTTATTTCCCTCCCCCATATTTTGTGTTTTTGATATCATATTTTACATCTTCGTGTTTATCCATTAACTGTTTATTGTAGATATAGTTGATTTTACAATTTTTGTCTTTTAATCTTCATGCTAACTTATTTAGGTGGTTGATCCACAGTCTTTACTATATATTTGCCTTTGCTAGTGGGATTTTTCATTCCCTATAAATTCTTACCTCTTGTTGTAGCTTTTTCTTTTCCACCTAGAGAACACCCTTTACCATTTCTTTTAGGGTCCGTTTAGTAATGATCAACTCTTTTAGTTTTTGCCCATCTGAGAAGCTGTTTATCACTCTTTCAAGTCTGAATGATATCCTTGCTGGATACAGTATGCTAGTTTTCAGCTTTTTCCCTTTTGGCAATTTATGTATATCATGCCTGTCCCTTCTCGCCTGCAGTATCTGCAGAAAAATCAGCCTTATGTGTGTCCTCTTGTATGTGACTCTATGTTTTTTCTCTTGGTGCCTTTAGAATTATCTCTATCTTTTTGCATTTTTAATTGTGATATGTCTTGGTGTGGGTCTCTGGTTTCCTGTGGTTTGGGATCCTCTGTGCTTTCTGTACCTGGATATCTGTTTCCTTTCTCAGTTTCATGAAGTTTTCAGCCATAATTTCATCAAATGCATTTCTACCCTTTCTCTCATTTCTCCTTCTGGTACCCCTATAAATGTAAATGTTACTACCGTTGATGTTGTCCCAGAGGTTCCTTACACTTTCCTCATTTTTAAAATTTGTTTTCTTTTTGTTGATCTGATGGGGTGGTTTACATTATTCTATTTTCCAGATCACTTATGTAGTCTTCTGTATTACCTAGTCTGTTGTACATTACTTCTAGTGTGTTTTTCATTTCAGTTATTTTATTCTTCAGCTCTGACTCTGATAAAATATAAATATTTTATTTTTTCTAGTTTCTTGTTAAAATTCTCACCTTGTTTATCTATTATTTTCCCTCGTTCAGTTAGTGTTGCTATTACTAACGCTTTGAACTCTTTATCTGGTAAATTATTTATCTGTTTCATTGGTCGTGTTTTCAGGTGGTTTTTTTTTTCTGGTTCTTTTATTTCTAAAACATTCCTCTGTCTTCTCATTTTCTTTAACTTTCTCTGTCTCTATGATATTAGGTAAAGTAATTAACTGTCCCAGTCTTGGAGGAGTCTTTTTGTGTGGGAGCATGGTTATACACTCTGCATGTGCTCAGTGTCTTTGGAAGGAGAGCTTGATCTGAAGTGAACATGGGTCATGTCTTTCTCCAGGGTGTGCTGACAACAATCACCTTGGCGGAAGGTGCAGCTGGAAATGTAAGGGCTAGAGCCAGAGGCAGGTGTGGGTGGGGTTTCTCCTATGATCAGTGACTGTCACCACCCTATCTGGGCAGGGTCACTGTGTCCCAAGATGCTGGACCAGAAGCCTCAAGGGTCAGACCTGAGCTGGTTCCATTCCCTCTAAGTGAGCGCTCTCCCCATCCCAGTAAAGGACACTTCACCCGAGATGGAGCAGTGCTGAAGCAAGAAGGACCCAAGCGGACACCCGTTTTGGGCTTGGGCATGTGCTGGGACAGTCTCAGCACACCAGTCATAGCATCAGACAGTTCCGATTCACCACCTCCACAAGCACCGGCAGTGGTCATCAGATGCAGTGCCAGGCCCAAGCTGGCTCCTCCCATCCCCACTGTGCACTGTCCTTGGCAATGGCAGCCTTGACCCTAGTGGGGAGCTGCACTGGAGCTACAGTGGCCAGACGGTGCTCATCATGGGCCAGGGCATGCACCCTTATGGTTTTAGGAAACTGGATAGTGCCCTGGGCAGTTTCAATCTATTTCCTCTGCCTTGTTCCCAGGAGTAAGCAAGCATGTGGGCACATTCTTCATAAGCAGATTCTTGGTTTGTTACAGGCTTCCTGTAAGTCCCACTGGTTTTCAAACCAGTTAAGGGGACTCATCTTCCCATTGTCAGGCTTCAGGGCCTGGATGTCCAATATGTGGCTTGAAGTGCTCCCTTCCCAGGGAGGATCTCTGCCTGTGTAATCCCCCTTTTATCCTGTATCCCCTCCAATAGGCACAGGTACCAAACTGATTGCTTTCCTCCCTTCCTTCCTGACGCTCTGTGGATCTTTGGTTACAACCTTGGTTGTAGAAGTCTTTCTGCCACTCTCCATTTTGTTTTCAGTGAGAATTGCTCCACATGTAGATGTACTTCTGATATGTTCACGGGGTAATTTGAGCTCGTCATTCTCCTACTCCACCATCTTGATTTCCTCCCCTAAAATTGTAGGATTTTTTAATGTGATTGAAGTTAAGTTCTTATCAGCTTAAAAACACTGTTCTACCAACAAGTTGTTTTATGCAAGCCTTGTGGTAATCACAAAGAAATATCTATACTAGGTAAACAGAAATACAGGTAAAAGAATAAGCACAAAACTCTACAAAAAATAGAAAGCAAAGAAAGACATCAAGAGAAGGAGAAAAGAAAAAAACAATAGCAAAACAGACAGAAAACATTGAGAAAATGACAATACTAAGTCCTTATCTATCAATAGTTACTTTTAAAGGCAAATGGATTAAAATCCCTTAATAAAACACAAAGAGTGGCTCAATGGATTTTTAAAAAAACAGTGATATGCTCTCTACTTTAGATTTAAGGACACACAGAGAATGAAAGTGAAGGGTTAGAAAATACAATTCATGCAAATGGTAAATAAAAGAAAGAACTTATACAAGAAAAAAGAATTTTAAGTACAAAATGGTTAGTCAAGACAAAAAGTCATTATGTAATGATAAAAGATTTATTTCAACAGGATAAGTCAGAATATACATATGGAAAATATTGACAAATCTGAAGGGAAAATTGAAAGCAATGCAATTATAGTAGGTGACTTCAATATTCTACTTTTTATAAGACATGTAACAACCAAACAAAAAATGAAAGTAGAAATAGTTGATTTGAACTACCCTAAAAAATGGAACTAATAAACATATAGAGAACTTTCCACCAACAGTGAAAGAATATACATTCTTCTAAAGCAAAAATGGGACATCTCTAGTTAAATCACTTTAGGTCACAAAACAAGTCTTAACAACTTAAGAGGATTGAAATTATACCAAATACTTTTTCTGATCAGAATGGAATAAAACTAGAAATCAGTAACAGTAAGAAAATGTGAGAATCCACAGATATGTTGAAACTAAACAACACACCTTAAATAGCTATTGAGTCAAAGAGGAAATCAAAATATAATTTTAAAAGTATTGAAATACAATTAATACTGTATTGTACATTTGAAAGTTGCTTAGAGAGTAGATCTTAAATGTTCTCATCACAAGAAACAAATTATCGCTGTGTGTGGTAATAAATGTTAACTAAACTTATTGTGGTATTCCACTTTGGAGGGGCTGTCCAGGGCAGGCATGTTGGGCATGCTGCTGCCTCTGCCCTGGGACGTGGAGTGGGGGTGTTTGTGCTCAAGCCCTTCATGTGCAGAGTCCTGGTTTCCCACAGCATTCCAGCTCTCCTGGACATAAACCCTGTTTATTCTCAAAGCCAGATGTTATGGGGGTTTTCCTTCCTTGTGCAGGACTCCTGAACTGGGGAGGATGGCATGGGGCTTAGACCCCTCACTCCTCTGGGGGGAACGTCATGGTTGTTATATTCCTCTTACTTGTGGGTGGCCACACTGAGAGGTTCTGACTAGATGGTATCTCTGCCCCTCCTACCCATCTCAATGTGGCCTTTTCTTTATATACTTAGCTTCACAGATAGTTGTTCTATATGTAGTTGTAGTTTGGGTGTGTCCATGGGAGGAAGTGAGCTCAGGATTTTCTTACTCTGCCATCTTGATCTGGAGCTGTCTGTCCTAATTTCCTTTATTTCTTTTTCCATGTTTCGCTTTAGTTCTTTGAGCACATTTGAGATAGCTATTTTAATTTCTTTGCCTAGTAATCTGAAGTCTGTGATTTTGTGAAGTCCTTATTTTCTTTCTCCGAATGGAAAATGTTTTCCTATTTCATTGAATGCATTTCAGTATTTATTAAAAATTAAGTTTTTCAAAGCACAGCCGCATCTCCCAGTCACTGAAGACTGACTCCACACCAGAGAAGGCATTGACAAATTGTCAGGGCATATCTTAAACCTTGGGATCATCACTGGTTGAAGGCTTAAGATGTTCTTTCTTGTACATCTTCTGAGTATGCATATGGCCTGGCCCTGTGTATTCTTTTTTGTTTTTTTAATTTATTTATTTTTGGCTGCATTGGGTCTTTGTTGCTGCATGTAGGCTTTCTCTAGTTGCCGCGAGCGGGAACTCCTCTTCATTGCGGTGCACGGGTTTCTCACTGTGGTGGCTTCTTTTGTTGCAGAGCACGGGCTCTAGGCGCACAGGCTGCAGTAGTTGTGGCTTGCGGGCTCTAGAGCACGGGCCCAGTAGTTGTGGCGCATGGGCTTAGTTGCTCCGCGGCATGTGGGATCTTCCCAGACCAGGGCTCGAACCCGTGTCCCCTGCACTGGCAGGCGGATTCATAACCACTGCACCACCAGGGAAACCCCCTGTGTCTTCTTTTTTGATACCCCTATTTATGTGACTGTTTTTACCTTAATTCTTTTCCCCCCAAATCTCAACCATGCTTCTTCTCAGGACCTTAACCTTTCAATTTTATTCCTATACCCCAAATCTCTTGCCACCAGGCACTTTCAGGTCCATAGTCACCCTACAGCTTTCATGAGCAGTGCCTTCTTATCCTAAGGCTTTTCCTAGCATAAGATGTAAACTACATTGTTTTCCTCTGTCTGAAGTCTGAGTCAGGAGAAACATAGAGCGTTCCCTCATGCACTTCCCAGACAGGTTAGAATATTGAAAATTAGGTCTGCTTTGCTCCTTCCAAATTGAGGAATGAAACTGAGGACCAGGCTACTGCTTCCTTCAAACAATATTGTATTTCAATGAGGAAGGAGGGGGACAAGGATGAATAAAACCATCACAAAATTTATTTCTATTTTGAATGTGACTTTTTCTTGACAGAGCATTTTCTTGGTGGCTATCCACCTTTGACTATTTTGCAGAGCTCCTATAAAGTTATTTTAGTCACAATCTAGTTTTTTGGTCTGCTTGTTTTGTATTTCCATGTGGGAACAAGGACTTGGAGAGTTTTAGTTTGACATTTTGCCAACATCACTTCCCTGTATTATTTCTTACAACTATATGTGAATCTTAAATTATCTCTTGTAAAATGTTTGTAAAATATGTGTTCTAACCTAATTGCCTTGCCATTTTTCAAAGCTGATTCTGGATAATATGTCTCTGTTTGTGATTAATCAATTGTGTAGACTTGAAAATAATGAGTTAAAGCAGCTTTTATATAAGCACAAACTAACAACTGCCAATCAAGCAGAGCTTGCAACATTAGAAGCACCATTAGGACCTTGAGAATAATGCTTCTTATTTTTTATTACTTTTATTGTTTCTCTTTCTAATACATTTGTTTATTATTATTAATTTGAAGTACCCTATAAACAGAATTCTACACACAGAATAATTAATAATATTCGAATTTGGCCCCAGGGTAGTATTAGACTCCTCTACCATTCCAGAAAGTATATTAAAACAGAATCCTGTAGCAGATTTCATTTATTTATTTAAGTGAAGTCAACAGTGAAGCATTTGCTTTTAGGACTCTCTGCTTCCATAACAAGGTTTTCTTAGTAAGTTATAAAATGTCTTTGTCAGAGTCCAGAGAGGTGATTCCTGTTAGCTGAACCAAAGCACAAGGATTTGAGGAGAAAACTGGGCAAAAGCCCAAGCAGACTCTCTGATTTTTTTTTTTAAAAATTAGGCAATGTCCCTATGACACTGGAGGGGTAAGGAGTAATCAATACTTGTTAAGAAGTTTAGAGAACACAATGTGAGCCAACTATACCTTACTTTTTCAACTGTCAGAGTGATAGTATTTCAACACAAATTCAAACATGTTATTTACTGAGTAACAATAGAATGTTTCCTACTGACAAGATAAAATATAAAGTTTAGTAGCATGCAAGGGTCTTTGTGAACTACATAATTTCTTTGATGATATGTTGGTTTATTTTAAAGAAAGTGGTAAGGTAAGAAAGCGCACATATGTTTAAACATTTAAAATACATATCATGATGATTATTAATCTTTATGAAGCCCACCCATGGACCCTCTAGACTGGGATTTTCTAATGCAGATCTTATCTTCTACTCTTTCTTTCTTCTACTCTTTAGTTGAACTGAATTGTCTGACCATCTTCTTCTAAGCCATGCTATCTATATTGCCATTCACATGCCTGTGCTGTTACCTTGGCCTTTCTCTTCTTTAGGAAAAATCCTAATTATCCTCATTATTCAAGATTCAACATAAGTATAAGAACATCTGGGATAGACTTTGGGATTTATCTCTGACAGTAGAGAGCTTATAAGTTGTCACTGTTTTCCATAAAACCAGAAAAAGCTTAACAAATTGAAAAACAACTATTTTTTAAGAACCATCAGAGAACTGAGGTTGGAGGAAAAACCTGCACCCTGAATTATGGATATAAAGGCAGAGCTAGAGTCACTTTGAGGTCTGCTTTACTGTAGCAGGAGGTTCTGGATCCATAAACTGGTACAAACACTTAAATGGTAATTTTGATAAATTTATAGAGCCTGAGTGTGAAATGAGAATAAAAATTTCATAGAAGCTGCAGCCTTGGGAGAATTCTTACAGTTTTTTGGGTTTACTCTACAAATCCACCAAGTTCTTTTTATGAATATATGAGAAAGGTACCCTGATAACTCTGGCAGGGAAAAAGACAAAGTAAGAAAACTGAAATACACTCAGAATCTCCTCCATGACAAATGTCTACTCCTTAGGAAAAAAGTGTTTACCAGGGCCTTGTTCCAGCTTGTGGAATATGGTTGCTCCCACATCAAGCCACATGTAGCCTTCCTGAATTACAAAAGGAGGAGGGGGATCTATATTTCTGGAGAAACATATATAAAGGCCATAGCCAAGTGGCACAGGCTCACTAAATGACTGATATTTAATCAAATATTATAACAAAATTTTCCTTGCCCCACACCTAACCACCACATCAACAGGATTCCTATATAGCAGTAGATTATAGCTGCTGAAAGAGCTGCATGAAACAGACTGTCTCTGATGAGGAATACCTAGGGAAGCAAAAAATTAAGAGAATAGACAAAAGCAAGGACCCTAGAGTACTTTAAAATCTCTGACACCTACAGAAACAGCCAACACTAAACACAGCCCGACTCCCAGCAAAGGCTACTTAAATTCTCACAATATAAGCACATTTACCTCCATCTCTCTCCCCTAATACATTTTTTTTTGTTTCCAACAAAAAATTACAAGGTGTGCTAAAACACAAGAAAAAAAAAACACTCCGAAGAGGCAAAGCAAGTATCAGAACAAGATTAATATATGCCATACATGTTAGTATTATCAGACACGAAATTTAAAAATAACCATATGTTAAGTGCTCTTGTGGAAGAAATAGACAACATGGAAGAACAGAGGGGCAAGAACCGTGAGCCACAACTACTGAGCCCACGTGTCGCAACTACTGAAGCCTGCACGCCTAGAGTCCGTGCTCTGCAACAAGAAAAGCCACCACAATAAGAAGCCTGTGCACCGCAAGGAAGAGTAGCCCCTGTTCGCCGCAACTAGAGAAAGCCTGCGTGCAGCAACGAAGACCCAGCGCAGTAGTAAATAAATAAATAAATAAATAAATAAATAAATAAATAAATAAAAGAACAAAGGGGCAATGTAAGCAGAAGGGTGGAAATTCTAAAAAAAATCAAAGGAATTTCTAAAAATTTAAAACTTTATATCAGGAATGAAGAATGCTTTTGATAAACTCATCAAGAGACTGGACATGATGAAAGAAAAAAACCAGTGAACCTAAATATAGGTGAATAGCAATTTACTAAACTGAAATGAAAAAAGGAAAATGAATGAGGGAAAGTCAGTAAAGAAGTTTAACAACCGTAAAGTAACTTGAAAAGGTGTAACATACATATGATTAGAATACCAGAAGAGGAAAAAGGATGGATCAAAATAAATAATGGATGTAATAATGTCTGAGAATATTCTAATTTCCAAAATTAAACTGGAGGCAACTTAAATGTCCCTTAATATGTGAAGGGTGAAAACAAATGTTGAATCATCGTTATAATGAAATATTATTCAGTAATAAAAATAAAACATACACAAACTTCAAAAAGACATAGCTGCATCTTAAGTCAATATTGTTAATTGAAAGAAGCCAACCTGAGGAGACTATGCATTGTCTAGTAACAATGATAGGAATTCTGAACAATGTAAAACTAGATAGAAAATATAACTGATTGACCAGGGTTTGGGTTGAAGATGGAATAGGTTAAGCACAGGGCAGTGAAACTATCTGTATGATACTTTGATGGGAAAAATATATGCAAAAAATAATTAAGAAAAACCTCAATTAAAATAGTCAGGAGACCAGAAGGGGAGTTATCATGCCCTACAACAATAGCAGAACCCAACAGGAAGAAGGAAAACTTCCTCTTGTGGCCTGGCAAGAGCTCAGCCAATGAGAGACTGTCACAACTCAGCCAATGAAAAGCCCTATCTTTTGAACTCATAGTGTCTCCAATAAACTCTTTGTTTACTATAGCCTTCCCAAATTTATTTTCCCCTCTTTAAAAGAGTTCTCTCCATGTTTGGGGGGACTTGCACGTGGCTTGCTATGGTTGCAGACCCTGAATTGCAGACAAAGAATTGTTGATTCTTAAATAAAGGAATATTTTCCTGGAGAAATAGCTGGCAGTCTATTTGTTTTAGGTCAAAACATGACACTATATTTGTCCAAATCCATACAAACTTATAGCACCAAGAATAAACCCTAACATATAAAATATTTTAAAAACTCATTTAGGAAGTTGGAGCATTCTAGAATGGAATTTGGAGTTTAAAAAATAACAATCTAACAATATTACAAATGTAGGAAACAACCTCATTTATGGGGGTGGGGGAAAATACGCTGACTTAAGTAACTTTGGATATGAACACGTATATAAAAATAGAGTTTAAAGAAACTGTATATATGTGATTTACTTTATAAATTTGTTTTTCAGAGGAATATGGGTTAACAGTTCTCATACCACTCTACATGTATACTAGAATTGAACAATTAAGGACTAAATAAATGGTAGATATGAGAGCTTGGTGTCTCAACGCTGGAATGAGTTTAAAGTTAAGTAAGTAAAAGAGGCTAAAATGAACCATATAGTAATAGATTAGAGTTGGGGAAATCAGTATGAACTCATGTTTAGCTAAATATATATACAAATAGTTACATACAGAAATACACACACACAGACACACACACACACACATACACGGCTTACTAGGCATGTATATATTTTCTTGTTCTGTCAGCTGAGAGGACTTAGAAGCAAATGACATTCCAGTAGCAATGAGCACATGTAACACCCAGATCTTGGTTTCTAAAACCATTTCCGACAAAATGAACCAGAAGTCTTTAGATAAATGGCTGATTCTAGGATTCAGGAAGAAAATAACCAGGATGAGCTTAGAGCATCTTGCAGTGCCAGAAAGTAAGGAAATGTTACACACACACACACACACACACAACACAGTGTTTGGAAGTATATCAAAGGAGCACAATAGCCAACTGAAAGAGCTCCCAATGACCAAACCTAGAAATATTGGAGAAAAATTTAAAACACTAATATTGGATTATAACTGAAAGTATAAACTAAACATATAAGGTTCCACATTCATGTAAATATTTGGCTGAATAAGCAAATAATAATAACTTACCCTCAAAGACGTGAAACATAACTCCCCAGTCCTTAAGTCCCAGCTTCATATAGTGACTTCCTTCCACTGAGTATATAGCATGGGTAGGGAAATAGAATGGTAAAAGAGGCAGGTGATAAGGTTAACATGAATTACTTATGTTGATAGCATATACTCTTGATATGATGTGACAAGAAATACATTTTACCTCTGTGTTTTGCCTCCCAGAAACATATAAACACAGCCTAATCAGGAGGAAAAATATCATCAGACATATCAAATTCAGGGATATGCTATAGAATATTTAACCAGTACTCATCAAAACTGCCAAGGTCACCAAAACAAGGAAAGTATGAAAAACTGTCAAAGCAAAGGGAGCAAAGAAGACCTGATAATTAAATATAATAGGGACTTCCCTGGTGGTGCAGTGGTTAAGAATGCGCCTGCCAATGCAGGGGACATGGGTTTGAGCCCTGGTCCTGGAAGATCCCACATGCTGCGGATCAACTAAGCCCATGGACCACAACTATTGAGCCTGCACTCTAGAGCCCACGAGCCACAACTACTGAGCCTGTGTGCCACAACTACTGAAGACCACGTGCCTAGGATCCATGCTCTGCAACAAGAGAAGCCACCGCAATGAGAAGCCCATGCACCGCAACAAAGTGTATCCCCCACTCGTTGCAACTAGAGAAAGCCTGCACTCAGCAACAAAGACCCAATGCAGCCAAAAATTAATTAATTAATTAATTTAGAAAAATCACCATGTCAATAGAGGGAGAAAAGTCTTAAAAAATATAATATAATATCCTGGATGAAATCCTGAAATAGGAAAAGGAAATCAAGTAAAAACTGAATAAGGCAATCTGAATAAACAATGAATTTACATTAACAATAATGTACCAAAGCTTGTTCTTTATTTGTAACAAAACTACTATATTAATGTAAGATATCAATAGTACAAAAATCTTTGTGTGGGGACACATGGACACTCTGTACTATCTTTGCAATTTTTATGTAAATCTAAAATTGTTCTGATATGAAAAATTTAATACAACTGATATTTGGAATGCCCTTTTGTGGTCTTCCCAAAGGCTTCTTCAGATATAAAATATAAGTGATTTCTCTTTTATCAATAGATATCAGGTATGATAATGTTGTCACAGATAATGGAAATCCCAAATAAAATATCTTAATTAAAATTCAAATTTATTGGTCACATAATGGGTATATCAATAATACAACTCTCCTCAGGACTGGATTAATTTAGTGAGTAAAATCAACACCAAGAAATCAGCTTCTTTCTTTTTGTCCTTCTGTGAAATCAGATTCATAGTAAAATTAGTATTTTTCTGAACATGGTTTTCAGTTCAAGACTACATGTTTTCTTTCTTTTTTTCTTTTATTTAGATTTTGTTTATTTATTTATATTGAGATATAATTGACATATAACACTGTAACATTAAACTGTACATGTTGATTTGATACATTTATATATTGCAATATGATTACCACCATTAGTGTTAGCAAACACCTCTATCATGTCGCATAATATTTTTATTGTGAGAACATTTAAGAGTTAACCTCTTAGCGATTTTGAAGTATATATTACAGCACAAAATGTTTTTTTGTTAACATTAATCAAGATATGGTATCTATCTAAGAGAAATCAATGGCTTGCATTTGAGTAAATCTATCACCATTTCCAGAACTGAATGAATCACTATGGCAAGAGGAAAGTGATTACCCTTATTGGGGCAGTTTAAGTAGGTCCCACTCATGGATTTGTAGGCATCAGTCCTACCAAAACTGTTGGGTGGTGTACACACTCAGGAGGTGGAATGGATTTGGGGAAAGCAACTGGACTTTACCAGTGGCTCTATATATTTTGATTACATAACCCTGAAGATATTATGAGATATATCACCTGTCTGTACGTTAATAGTAATGGGTTTTATCATAAATTTAAACTTTTGTAAATTATTTAATAATTAACATATTTAAAATATTATTTTGAAAATTGCATTACTTTTTTTTTTTTAAACATCTTTATTGAAGTATAATTGCTTTACAATGGTGTGCTATCTTCTGCTTTACAACGAAGTGAATCAGTTACACATATACATATGTTGCCATATCTCTTCCCTCTTGCATCTCCCTCCCTCCCACCCTCCCTATCCCACCCCTCTAGGTGGTCACAAAGCACCGAGCTGATCTCCCTGTGCTATGCGGCTGCTTCCCACTAGTTATCTATTTTATATTTGGTAGTGTATATATGTCCATGACACTCTCTCACCCTGTCACATCTCACCCCTCCCCCTCCCCATATCCTCAAGTCCATTCTCTAGTAGGTCTGTGTCTTTATTCCCATCTTGCCACTAGGTTCTTCATGACCTCTTTTTTTTTTTTTTTTTTTTTTTTTCCTTAGAAGATGTGGCACATATATACAATGGAATATTACTCAGCCATAAAAAGAAACGAAATGGAGGTGTTTGTAATGAGGTGGATGGAGTTAGAGTCTGTCATACAGAGTGAAGTAAGTCAGAAAGAGAAAAACAAATACAGTATGCATTACTTTTTAAAATACATTCAGTGAAATATAAAGCCAACACTGATATGATACCCACCATTATCCTTTTAAATAAAATTATAGAACAAGTTCTTCTTATACAAGTAAATTTTATATTGTTTCATTCTCTCTTTGAACCAATATTTAAAATTCACTCTGTTTTCACAATGTTATCATAAAATTATTGGTTTTATGCATTTATTAACCACCCTATTATGTTTCTTTGGAAAAAAATCACATTATGTTCTATAAAGGAGTTATGGATTCTGGTTACACATGTAAATAGCTTGGAAGTTGCGACTTTATCCTATAACAAGTAAAAAGCTGAACAGATCTAAAAATCAATAACCCTTCTAGGATCTGTAAGAAAAGTGAGGACACAGGGCAAACCACTCTCCCCTAGTTTGGAAACACAGACAGGCGAGTACAGAGAGTAATGGGTTACCAGAGCAGAGACTCACAAGCAGAATCCACCATAAGAACCATTTACAGGATAGCACTTTGCTGTACACCTGAAACTAACACAATATTGTAAATCAACTATACTCCAATAAAAATTAAAAATAAATAACCAATGCCAGGGTAGGAAAACCTGAACTGTTATTAATGAAGTGTTATCAGTGTGGAAAAGTCAAAAGTTAAAAGTTCCAGGGGGACCCAGTCATATGGAGCCCTAAAATGTTGTGAGGTTTACCTCTAGAAACTTGAACAGTTTCTCACAGTAAATATCTGAGAAAATTCCCTAATATGCTTCTGGCAGGGTGAGTGAAAAGACTTCGGTTTTTCTTAACAAGGTCAATAGGAGAATCTAGTCAGCTAGGGCTTAACCTGCTGGAATATTATCAGACCTTAACTTACCTGGGTAAAGGGAAACCCCCAATTCCTGTCAGATCTAGGCTTTAACATGGGAGAAAGGAAATACCCAAGACATGAAAACAAACTAAGTCTCCATTGACAGGTGAATGGATAAAAAATAATATAAAGAATTATGGATAAGGAATATATATATGCACACACACATACATATATATTTCAGCCATAAGAAAGAATAATATCCTACATTTACAACAGCATGGATGGGCCTTGAGGGTATTGAAATAATTTATAAAGAGAAGACAAATACTGTGTGATCTCCCTTATATGTGGAATATAAAATAAAAAATAGACTCATATTAACATAGAACAGATTGGTTGTTACTAGGGCAGGGTGTGGAGGATGAGAGAAATGGCTAAGATGATCAAAAAGTATGAACTTTCAGTTATAAGACAAATTCTGGTGATCTAATTACAGTATGGTGAATATACCTAACAATACTATGTTGGAAAGATGTTAAGAGAATAAATATTAATAGGTCTCACCACAAAAATAAATTTGTACTATATGAGGTGATGAATATTAACTAAAATTATTGTGGTAATCACTTTACAAAATGTACATATATCAAACTGTTATGTTGTACACCTTAAAATAATGCAATGATATATGTCAATTATATCTCAGTGAAACTGGAAAAAAAAACAGCTGTGATTTAATACATTAGGGGCTCTAACGGATAAAAATGAAGAAAAAGAAAAAAACTATCCCAAACAAATAGAAATCAAAAGAAAGCTGGAGCAGCAATACTCATATCAGACAAAACAGAATTTAGAAGGTATAACAATTGTAAACAGACATGCACCCAACATAGGAGCACCTCAATATATAAGCAAATGCTAACAGCCATGAAGGAAGAAATTAACAACAACATGGTAATAGTGGGAACGTTAATACCCTATTGTCATTAGACAGATCATCCAGACAGAAGATCAATAAGGAAAAACAGGCCTTACATGACACATTAGATCAGATGGACTTAGTTGACATTTATAAGGCATTCCATCCAAAAGGAGCAGAATACACTTTCTTTTCAAGTGCACATGGAACATTCTCCAGGATAGATCACATGCTGGGCAACAAAGCAAGCCTCACTAAATTTAAGAAAATTGAAATCATATCAAGCCTCTTTTCCAACCACAACATTATGGGATTATAAATCAATTACAGGAAAAAAAATTGTAAAAAAACACAAAAACATGGAGGCTAAGCCATATGTTACTAAACAACCAAAGGATAACTGAAGAAATAAAAGAAGAAATTCAAAAATACCTAGAGACCAATGAAAACAAAACAAGATGGTTGAAAACCTTTGGGACACAGCAAAAGCAGTTCTAAGAGGAAAGTTTATAGTGGTACAGCTTATCTCAGGAAACAAGAAAAATCTCAAATAAACAATCTAACGTTACTCCAAAAGCAACTAGAGAAAAAAGAACAAACAAAACCCAAATTTAATAGAAGGAAAGATATTAAAAAGATCAGAGCAGAAATAAATGAAATAGAGAGGAAGTAAACAGTAGCAAAGATCAATGAAACTAAAAGCTAGTTCTCTGAGAAGAGAAAACAAAATTGATAATTGTTTAACCAGACTCACGAAGAAAAAAAGGGAGAGGACTCAAATCAATAAAATTAGAAACGAAAAAGGAGGAGTTATGATAGACACTACAGAAATACAAAGGATCATAAGAGACTACTACAAACAGGTATATGCCAATAAAATGGACAGACTAGAAGAAATGGACAAATTCTCAGAAAGATACAATCTTCCAAGACTGAACCAGGAAGAAATAGAAAATAGCCACAGACCAATCTCAAGTAGTGAAATTGAAACAGTAATTTAAATTAATTTAAATTAATTTAACAGTAATTTTAAAACGTCCAACAAACAAAAGTCCAGGACCAGATAGCTTCACAGGGGAATTCTATCAAACATTCACAGGAGAGTTCACCTATCCTTCTGAAACTCTACCAAAAAATTGCAGAGGAAGGAATATTCCCAAGCTCATTCTATGAGTCCACCAACACCATAATACCAAAACCAGACAAAGATACCACAGAAAACAAAAATTACAGGTCAATATCACTGGTGAACCTAGACACAAAAATCCTCAACAAAATACTAGCAAACTGAATCCAACAACACATTAAAAGGATCATAAATCATGATCAAGTGGCATTTATCCCAGGGATGCAAGGATGCTTCAATATCCACAAATCAATGAATGTGATACACCATATTAACAAAGTGAAGAATAAAAACTATATGTTCATCTCAATAGATGCAGGAAAAGCTTTTGACAAAATTCAACACCCATATATGATAAAATCTCTCCAGAATATGGGAATAGAGAGAATTTACCTCAACATAATAAAGGTCATATGTGACAAACCCACGGCTAACATAATTCCCAACAGGGAATACCTAAAAACATTCCCTCTAAGATCAGGAATAAGGCAAGGATGTCCACTCTCACCACATTTATTCAACAAAGTTTTGGAAGTCCTAGCTATGGCAATCAGAGAGGTTAAATAAATAAAAGGAATCCAAACAGCAAAAGAAGTAAAATGGTCCTGTTTGCAGATGACATACTATATGTAGAAAATCATGAATATGCAACCAAAAAATAGTAGAGCTCATCAATGAATTTGGTAAAGTTGCAGGATACAAAATTAATACACAGAAATTTCTTGCATTCCTATACACTAAAAATGAAAGATCAGAAAGAGAAATTAAGAAACAATCCCATTTACCATCACATCAAAAAGAATAAAATACCTAGGAATAAACCTACCTAAGTAGGCAAAAGACCTCTATTCTGAAAGCCATAAGATGCTGATTAAAGAAATTGGAGACAACAGAAACAGATGGAAGTATATACCATGTTCTTGGATTGGTAGAATCAATATTGTCAAAATGACTATACTGCCAAGGCAATCTACAGATTCAATGCAATCCCTATCAAAATTAGCACATTAAGGGCTCTAATGGATAAGAAATACAGCATGGAAGAACAGATGGACGATATCAACAAAAAGTTGAAAATTCCAAAAAAGAACCAAAAAGAATAGTTAGAGATCAAAATTATTTTAACATAAATGAAGAATGCCTTTTGTGGGCTTATGAGTAAATTGAACAGAGGTAAGCAAAGAATCTCTGAGGGACTTCCCTGGTGGTGCAGTTGTTATGAATCCACCTGCCAATGCATGGGACATGGGTTCGATCCCTGGTCTCAGAAGATCCCACGTGCCACAGAGCAATTAAACCCATGTGCCACAACTACTGAGCCTGCGCTCTAGAGCCCATGAGCTGCAACTACTGAAGCCTGCACACTCTAGGGCCCGTGTGTTGCAACTACTGAGTCTGCATGCTGGAACTACTGAAGCCTGGGTGCCTAGAGCCCATGCTCCCCAACAAGAGAAGCCACTGAAATGAGAAACCAGTGCACTGCAATGAAGGGAAGCCCCTGCTCACCACAAATAAAGAAAACCTTCAAGCAGCAATGAAGACCCAATGCAGCCAAAAAAAAAAAAAAAGAAAGAGAGAGAGAGAAAAGAATCTCTGAGCTTTATGATACCATAACAGAAACATTTATAATTGAAAAGCAAAGAGAACAAACACTAAAATCACAGAACAGATTTTAGTCCGTGTTACAACTACAAATGTGTAGCATAAACATAATGGGAATACCACAAGGAGAAGAAAGAGAGAAAGGAACAGAACAAATATTTGAAACAATAATGATAGAATTTCCACAAATGAATATCAAACACCAAATCATAGATCAGGCAGCTCAGGGAACACCAAGTGAGAAAAATGCTAAAAACACTACAAATAGGCACATCATTGTCAAACTACAGAAAGTCAAAGAAAGAAAATATAAAGAAGTTAGAAGGAGAAAATACCTTAGTTATAGAGAAACAAACATAAGTTGAATTACATCCAAGTTCTCAGAAATCATGCAAGCAAGAGTGGAATGAGATATTTAAGGTTTTCAGGGGAAAAAAAACTCACCAATTTAGAATTTAGGACCTTATTAAATTATCCATTTAAAGTTAAGGAGAAATAAAAACTTGTTCATATAAACAAAAATTGAGGGAATTTGTTACCAGTAGGCTTGCTTGCAAGGAATGTTTAAAAAAGTTCTTTATAGAGAATGAAAATAATATATTTTGGAAACTTGAATCTACATAAAGAAAGCAAAAGCACTGGAGAAGAAAGAAGTAAAAGTAAAATTTTAAAAATTTATTTTTCTTATTTTTATTTGATCTAACATATAACAATTTGTGCAAAATGATAATGATTAAAAATTAAAGATTATTTTATATAATCATGAATAATTATATATTTTTATATATAAGTGAAAGGAATGCCAATAATGATACAAGGGAAAGGAGGGAGGAATTAATATGATTTTTGTTATTATAAGGTATTCATATTACTCTTGAGTGGTATAGTGTTATATGAAAGTGAACTTGAATTATTTGTATATGTTTATTGCATATTCTAGGGCAACCACTAAAATTTTTTTTTTTTAAAAGACAAGTATAACTGATATCCCAAGAAAGGAGAGAATGGAGCCATAAAAAATGCTCAATGAAAATCACAAAAGACTGGAAAATAGAGGAAGACAAAAAAAAAAAAAAAAAAAGAACAAATAATAAGGGCAAATAATAGAAAACAGTAACAAATATGGTAGATATTAATCTAAATATATCAAAAACCACTCTGAACATCAATGATCTAAATGCATCAATTAAAACAGATTGTCAAAATGGATAAAAATTAAAACCTAAATATATATTGTCCACAAGAAATCCACTTTCTATGTAAAGATACATAATGGTTAAAAGTAATTGGATGGAGAAAATATATACCATGCTAATGCTAATTAAAAGAAAGCAGGAGTAGCTATATTGATTTTAGACAGAGCAGACTTCAAAGGAAGGAAATTGTCAGGGATAAAAAACGGCAATACATATGACCTCTTTATCATAAAGAGGTCAATTCTCCAAGAGGACATAAGAATCTTAACATGCTTGTGCCTAACAACAGAATGGCAAACTATGCGAAGCAAAACCATATTGAACTACAAAGGAAAAATAGATGAACCTACTATGATTGTTGGACACCTCAACACCCTTCTATCAGAAATGTACCTATCCAAGAGGCAAAAATCAGTAAGGATACTGTGGAACTCAACAACATCATCAATCAATTTGAGAAAAATACACATTCTTCTCAAGATCACATGGAATAGTCACCAAGAGAGACAACATTTTGAGGCATAAACCAAACTTTCAGAAATTTAAAAGTATGTAAATCATACAAAGCATGCTCTCAGAACAAAATAGAATCAAGCTAGAGATCAATATCAGAAAGATAACTGTAAAATCCCCAAATATATGGAGATTTAACAACATATTTCTAAATAACACACAGATCAAAGAAGAAATTTCAAGAGAAATTTTGAGCTAAATAAAAATTATAAAAAATCAAAATTTGTGGGATGCAGAAAAGTAATGCTGAGAAGGAAATTTATAGCATTGAAAGCATATATTAGAAAAGAAAGTTCTAAAATCAACAGTCTAAGTTTTTACCTAGGGCACAGAAAAAAACAAATTAAATCCAAAATAAGGAAAATAAAAGAAATAATAAGAATTACCAAGACATGGAAACAACCTAAATGTCCATCAACAGATAAATGAATAAAGAAGAAGTGGTAAATATATATATACAAAGGAATATCACTCAGCCATAAAAAAGAATGAAATAATGCCATTTACAGCTACATGGATGGATGTAGAGATTACCATACTAAGTGAAGTAAGTCAGAAAGAGAAAGAAAAATACCATATGAAATCACTTATGTGCGGAATCTAAAATATGACACAAATGGACTTATCTACAAAACAGAAACAGACTCAGACATAGAGAACAGACTTGTGGTTGCCAAAGGTGGGTGGTGGGGGGAGAGTTGGATTGAGAGTTTGGGACTAGCAGATGCAAATTATTATATATAGAATGGATAAACAGCAAGGTCCTATTGTATAGCACAGGGACTATATTCAATATCCTATAATAAACCATAATGGAAAGAATATGAAAAATATATATATATACACATATATCTGAATCACTTTGTTGTATACCAGAAACTAACCTAACACTGTAAATCAGCTATAGTTCAACAAAAAAGTAAAAAATAAATTAATTAAATTGAAAAAAATTAGAGCAAAAATCAATGACTTGAAAACATGAAATCAGTAGAGAAAGCAAAAAAAAAAAAAAGTCTGGTTCTTTGAAAATATCAATAAAATCTTAAGCCTCTACAAAAGTTAACAAAGTAAAAACAAGAGAGGACAAAAATTATTACTATAAGATATGAAAGATGATCATCACTAAAGACACCATTTCTGTTAAAGAATAACCAAGGAGAGTGACATCACCATCAGGGCGATGTAAGATATTTCTCCTTTCTTTTCTCCCTCTTAAACAACTAATTAGACATCCATCCATAAGCAAAAGTGCCTCAGTGGGAGCTGTGAGACCCAGAGCCATATGCCAAGGGATGCAGGAGTATTCTTGCCCTTCTGTGTTTCTGAAAATAGAAAATTCTTGGTAAAGGCTGTGGATCCAATAGAGTCTGCAAACCTGCTCCACCTGGTCTCAATATAGTCAGGGAAAAAACCTGGAGAGTGCTGGTCTGGGCAGATATCCACAGACAAGAAAAGACTTTGTAGAAGTACAGTCTGCCTGAAGGGAAATTCAGTCAAGTCATTGGATTGGGAAAGGATAACAGTTTGGATGTAGTAAAGAAGGAGAAGCTCCACCAGATCTGCTGTCCCCTAAGGTGAGACTTGGAAAGCTCTAAACTGCCTAATGGCAGTGACATACCTCTCTTACAAAATAGGTGGAAAGTGGTGGATGAGTGCCTAGCTCTTCAAGTTGCATGGGTTGTGGCTAGAGAAACCCATTTCTCTCCAGGAGTACCCCCAGTACTGAGGCAGGACCTCCATGACTACAGGAAAGGAGGAGTAAGGGAAAGAAGCAGGTAAGAATTTCAAAGGGTACTAAAGGTACACAGTTCTTGCTGACTGCTTCATGATTTCAGCAGGAAATCTGCCCATGAGTGTTTGGGAGTTCCCTACCTGAAAATCTCACCAACAGGTCCATGGGCATCCCCAATTCTCTAAGTTCTAAACAGACACTGGTCACTCTGTAACCAGATTCTCATGTGTGTCCTGAGTGTGGCAGTGAAAGCATGTCCAGTAATCAGAGAGTCCTCAGAAAAAGTAACCACAGTCTGTGGACAAAGGAGAAACTACAAACTGGAGTTATAATGCCACATTCTAGAAAACAAAGGAGAGATTTCCAACAGCCAGTCTGGTGAGCTGTACAAACAAGAAAAGACATAAACTAAATGGGAAAATAATTTGAAGACTAGATACATGCATATGTATAAGTGAATCACTTTGCTGTACACCTGAAACTAACACAACATTGTTAATCCACTATATTCCAATATAAAATAAAAAGTTTAAAAAAAAGAATTCTGCCACTGGAGAGAGCAAAAAGAGTGGGGTAGGTTTACCCACAAAAACCTAGTACCCCTGATACATCAACATCAATGAAGAGTACCTCCTCTGAAAGCAACCAATAGAGACTTAAGGAGGTGTCTGCTACTTCAAATGCAAAAGCAGAAACTCAGAGCTACAAGAAACATGAAAAATTAAGAAAATATTTTATCACCAAAATATATCAGTAATTTTCCAACAACCAAGTTGAAAGTCATATAATATTATGATCTATCTGATAAGAATTCATAATAGTAGTTTTGAGTAAAATTAACAAGCTACTAAAAATGCAGAAAGACAATTCAATAATACCACAGCTAAAGTTACATGAAACAATGAGTTCTTCATGAAAGAAGTATAAATAAAAAAAGGACCAAACCAAAACTCTGGAACTGAAGAATTTAATGAATGAAATGAAGAATGCAATAAATATAATTTGTAGTAGAATAAAGCATATGGAAAATACAATAACTGAGTTATAAAATAGGAATTGTGAAATAACAAGATTAATGGAGAATAAAAAATGAATTAAAAAAGAATGGAGAAACCCTGTTGATCTATTAGATTCTATCAAAAGAACAAATATTAGAATAATGAGAATTCCAGAAAGTGGGAGAAAAGGATAGAAAGGCTATTTAAAGAAATAGTAACTGAGACCTTTGAAACCTAGGGAAAGACTTGGAAATCTAAGTTCATAAAGCTAATAGATCACCCTAATAATTCTATGCCAAAAGGCTTTCTCCAAGACAAAAGGAAAACTATATAAAATCCAAGATAAATAAGTTATCCTAGAAGAAGCAGGTGGTAAAAAAAAAAAAGAGTGTAACCTACAAAAAAAAAAAAAAGCTCTCAGAAGGTTTCTCAGCAGAAACTGTAGAAGCTAGTAGAGAGAAGAATGACATATTCAACATATTGAAAGATAAAAATTGTCAGCCAAGGATACTCTATGGAGAAAAATTATCTTTCAGATAAGAAGGAGAAATAAAGACTATCCCAGACTAACAAAATCTGAGGGAGTTCATCACCACTAGACCTGTATTGCAAGAAATTCTTAAAGGGGATCTTCAAGCTGAAAAAAAATGATGCTAATAAGTGACATAAAAACATATGAAAGTATACAACACACAGGTAAAGGTGAAAAATATATAGTTATGTGTAAAGAACTCTAATTCTATGATAGGATGGTTTGTTAACCACTTAACTATAGTATAAAGGTTATTAAAAAACTCTACCTACTAAAATTTGTTAACAAATACACAGCATAAAAAGAGGTAGATTGTGACATCAAAAGTACAAAAAGGGCGAGTTAAAGAATGGAGCCTTTGTAGGTGATTGAAAATAAGTTGCTATTGACTTAAAATGGACTGTTTTGTCTATGAGATGATTCTGTAAGTCTCATGGTAACTGGAAAGAAAAATCTAGAATAGATTCACAATAGATTAAAAAAAGATAAACAGATAACATCAAAATGGAAAATTACCAATTTACAAAGGGAGGCAGAAACAAAGGGAAAAAAGAAACAGTGGACATACAAAGCAACCTGAAGGCAATCAACAAGATGGCATTGGTAAGTCCTTACATATCAATAATTACTCTAAATGTAAATGGATTGAATTTACAAACCAAAAGTCAGAGTGGCCATATGGATTTAGAAAACAAAAACAAACAACAAGACCTAATATATGCTGCCTACAAGAGACTCACTTCAGCTGTAAAGGCACATACAGGCTCAAAGTGAAGGGATGGAAAAACATTCCATGCAAGTGGAAATCAAAAGAGAGTGAGGGTAGCTATACTTATATCAGAAAAAATAGCTTTTAAGTCAAAAAAGTGGTAAGAAGAGACAAAGATAATGATAAATGGGTCAATACATCAAGATGATATAACAATCAAAAACATATACACAACCAACCTGACAGCACCTAAATATATTAACCAAATACTAAAAGATATGAAGGGAGAAATAGACAACAGAACAGTAACAGTTGAGAAATTTAATAAACATTTGGCAATGAATAGATCATCAAGACAGAAAATCACAAGAAAATATTAGAATTTAACCATACTTTAGACAAAATGGACCTAACAGACATATATAGTGCATTTCATCCAACACAGAGAATACATATTCTTCTCAAGGGCACACAGAATATTCTCTTGGATAGATCATATGACAGGACATGAAACAATTCTTAGTAAATTTAAGAGACTGAAATCATACTATAATCTTTTCTACCACAATGGTATTAAACTAAAAATTAACAGAAGGAAAGTTGGAAGGTCTACTAATATGTGGAAACTAAACAAAACACTCTTGAACAACCAATGGATAAAAGAAGAAATCCCAAGGTAATTTTTAATCTCAAACAAATGAAAATAGAAACACAGCATACCAAAACCGATGGGATGCCACAAAAGCAGCTCTAAGAGGGAAGTTTATAGGCATAAATTTATATAGTAAGAAGTTTGAGGGAGTGATTTCATCAAGATAGCAACATAAGTCATTCTTGGCTTTGCTCGCCCTCACAGGAAGGGAAACTAACAACTATTCATGGGCAAGACAACACTGAGTGAAGCTGAAGCACACCCCTGCACCACACAGACAAAGACAGACTGTATTAGAAGGGTAAGAGGAACAGCTACACACTGAGAGCATTGTCCTTCCCCCAGGCCAGCACAGCACCACATCAAGAGGTCTCCCCTTGACCTACAGTTCATCCAGAGGGAAAAGAGAGGCCAGGGGTGACATCCAGCCCCTCTCCCAGCACTGATGGTTGCTTCATTGGAGCACATACTCTGGTTTCACCCCTTGTGGATCACAAGTGAGTCTATTGGGCTCAGTCACTGGGAAATTGATTGTGATGGAGGAGGGGGAATGGACTTCTTCCAACAACCAGCACTCGGATCTTAACAGACCAAGCTCCTAACTGCAGAGCCCAAGTAGTAGTCCCAACCAGTAATGTTGCCCATCTGCAGAACCAAGTCCAGAGGTGCAGTATGACCAGAAAACTAAGTAGGGCAGAAGTCTGCCTATTTTGGGTCCCCAAACGAGGAGTTTTGCCTTCCCTGCATCCTGGTCAGCCCACACCCAGGCAGAAAAGCTGAGTTGTAGCCTCACTGGCTGCAGTTGTGTCCCCAACTCCTCCTGATCTGTTCAGGAAAATTTGGGAATTGCCTGAAGTGAGCCCTCCCAGTCCCACCTAGGCAGGAGCCTGAGTCATAGCCCCACTCATTGGGGATTTCTGCTCCTGCCCCTCCCCCCAAACCAGAACATCTGTTCTGCAAAAATTTGGGAGTTGCCTGAAGTGGGCCTTACAAGTACAGCCCTGGCAGGAGCCTGAGTCATAGCCCTACTTGCTGCAGAGCATGGCCACCAGCCAAATATGACAGGAAGGTGTAGCAATAACACTTGGAAAGCTGCATAACCCAGCAACTCTTGAGACAA